>NW_010178544.1:1655-11455 GCF_000695765.1 Mesitornis unicolor | reverse complement strand
TTTGCCCATGGGATTTCCCTTAGCAATTGCAACTTCAATACAGAAGTGTTGAGCACTATAAAGCAGATGGGACATTTGACTGTGGGAGCATTGGCCAATACTACACTATACTCGGATGTGAGTTCCCTCAACTCATCCTGAATGCAGTTATCATCTTTCTTTTAGTGGCACAGCTGTCAGGCTTGTAAGTAGTTCTTATGCACATCACATCCTTCATGGTGTCTTCTTCTACGTGGACTTGTGTTTTTGTACAGTGAACTGTGAAGTCTAATCTGAGATGTTGCTGGGATGAGAAGCCCTGTGAAATACAGATGCTCTGGGTACTTTATGGCCAAAGTCAAGAATGTGATGTATTATATATAAGGTTTATCTCTGTTTACCAAGCCAAGGCTGTCTTTGACCTCTCCACATGGGCAACTTGAGGCATGCCGCCTTTCCTTCTTCTTTCCTTTGCTCCCCAGTAATTCTGTGTGAGACTTACCTAGTTTAATCTCCATTTACCTGACTGTCTTTGCACCCCCAAACTGAGATCTGGGGGCTAGCAGCTGTAACAGGACACATTGCTGTCTCATAGCAGACCTTGGTCATTAGGGTTAGGGCTCAGTTTGTGGTCTCCTATGTTGTGCTTTGTTTCTCTGCTATCAGCAACTGCAGCAGACGGGTGTTCGCAAAACAAAACACCCAGCTACATTCTGCTCTCATTTACATTGATCTAAATCTAGATTAATTTCACTTTAATGAATGAGTAACTAAGCAAGAGAGTTGGCCTATCACCACACTTAGCACTAATTAGTATTTTTCTTACCAGTGCCTGCAGAAAATCCAATCTGTTTTGTATTCTGAGCTGTAAAACACTCTCTGGTTTGCAGTAATTTTCATCACCAGTGTGTATGTCATTCCTCTGTGCTTCCACAGCTGCTTAGAAAATCCCATTGTGGGACAAAATAATTTAGCCAAGCTGCTGGCGCTCAGCAAGTGTTGGGGTGCAAAAACCTCTCTGCCATGGGGACTTCCCAGGAATTCACGCTGGCCTCTGTTAGCTCTTAGCTACTTCTTGTAATAGCCGCTTTTCCATGCAAATAGACCAGCTTTTGTGAAATACCAGCGTGGACCAGTGAGAGTGACAGCTGTGCTGGGCGGTAAGGATGGCTTTGCCTTTGTTGGAGGGGTTGGTACTTGCTCCCAGTCATTCAGAGCCTCAATTAAAGGAGGCGAGCTGTGGTTATTAGTTGTGCTCACTGGGGCAGAGCACAATCAGGTCGGGCTTGGTGTGCGGGGGAACCCCCTGGATGGTTCAGACAGCCCAGGCCTCTGAAAACACCCAGGGGAAAACGGGGAGGGGAAGAGGACAAAGCTCCGGGTGCTGGTGCCAGGCAGGGACACTTGGACTAAAGCATGTCATATGCAGCCCTGCTCTCCGGTTGGGATGTGGGGCAATGCGTGGGAATGGTGCCGGTGCCAACAAATCCTGGCAGTGGGGCCTTTGTTCACCGGTGGTATTTGTTGAGCTGATGGATCCCCTTTCCATTGCCCTGCAGTAGAAGGTGGCAAAGGGCCAACTGGTCCACGCACTGGGACTTGGGGGTGTGTTTTGGAATTATTAGAAGGGGTTTTTTTTAAGGAATAGATCAACTTAACTCTATTTTCCATCCTCTGCATTCCCTTCTCGTGTATTCTGCATAATTTTTATAATGAACATATGGTTTTTCGCCACTTCATGCTTTTGGCCACTCTAGCTAATGGAAATTATGCAGAATATTTATAATCTTATGAGAAAGTGCTAATGAAAACCTTTAATATGTCTAGCCATAATCCTGTAGCAGACTTCACCACTATTCCTTCCTTCACATGTGAACTCCCAGTGCAGTATGTGCCCTGCCACACTTCTGCAAGCACAAACTCATTCTCCTGCGATCCTTGTCCAGAAACAGTTTCTTCTTCAGGTCAGCACATAAAATACCCACTCCCCAAAGTGATTCTTCTGCAAACTAGGTGAGATAAGCACGCACAAACCTGCGCCGCATTCAGTTAAGGCTCAAGTCAAGTTTCATGGTGAGAGTGGTGAGACAGTGGCACAGGTTGCCCAGAGAAGCTGTGGATGTCCCCTCCCTGGCAGTGTTCAAGGGCAGGTTGGAGGGGGCTTTGAGCAGCCTGGTCTGGTGGAGGTGTCCCTGCCCATGGCAGGGGTTGGACTGGGGGAATTTTAAGGTCCCTTCCAACCCAAACCATGCTGTGATTCTATTTGTGCATTGTATTTCTCATCTAGTGTATTTCTCATTTATGAGATCTGGCTCATCTATGTCTATCTTTAAGAGGGGAAGAATCCAGCCTGCGAAGAGTAGCTGGTAACATCCTTAGGCATTGCAGTCCCTACAATAACATTAGCTCCTATAATGTTAAGCCTTCCAATTCTCCCTCTACATCAGTAATGCATAGCTGCAAGCCAAACCTCACTGAATAGGGCAGCTCCCCATTTTCCCATAGCCCATGAGGGACAGATACCATGATCCAGCCCAAATAACACACAGAATCACAGAATCACAGAACGTTAGGGATTGGAAGGGACCTCAAAAGATCATCCAGTCCAATCCCCCTGCCGCAGCAGGAACACCTAGATGAGGTTACACAGGAAGGCGTCCAGGCGGGTTTTGAATGTCTCCAGAGAAGGAGACTCCACAACCTCTCTGGGCAGCCTGTTCCAGTGCTCTGTCACCCTCACTGAGAAGAAGTTTCTTCTCAAATTTAAGTGGAACCTCCTGTGTTCCAGCTTGTGCCCAGTACCCCGCGTCCTATCATTGTTTGTCACCGAGAAGAGCCTGGCTCCATCCTCGTGACACTCACCCTTTAAATATTTATAAACATGAATGAGGTCTCCCCTCAGTCTCCTCTTCTGCAAACTAAAGAGACCCAGCTCCCTCAGCCGCTCCTCATCAGGGAGATGCTCCACTCCCTTAATCATCTTTGTAGCGTATCAGTAGCTGCACCACACACATGCAGCATGCACCCACACACCTTCCCTGTTGCTTCTGGATCTCATGTGCAACTGGGAATGACGCTTAGGAGTTTTCTGCAGGAATGCTCTTCTGTAGTGTTCCTTGATAAAAAACAGAGCTGACTGTCCTGTTCTTTGCCAGATGTTTGTAGAGCCCTTCTAGCTGTGCCCTCTTTGTCTGTAGAGTCACATGAACATCCCAGCCAAACTCTGTCCCTGCTCCTCCCTGCTTTAATTTGGCTTTGTGCCCAATGCACTCTGCATAAAGCGTGGGAAATAACCACTAAAGAACTTAAAGAATTATTTTCCTAGGTATCGACCACACTAGCAGTAATCTGCCTCTATGACAATGCAGAAAGGGGGAGTAATATCTGAGATAATAGATGCAATAGGGGAAAAAAGAATAAATACATTATAAAGTAGTAAAGTCTGCCCACTTCTCAATGCCTATGTGGCTCTTTGGTGCATGGAGAGCATCTTCATTTTGGCACTGTACGAAGTCATGGGCTAGCAGGGGTTCAGAGGCTGTGTGACTGTGTCCACCCTGTGCTGGAGCCAACAGAGGTGAACTGGTTTGGGGAAAGACCTGGGGGGCTGTGCTGAAGAGGATGCCAGTGGAACTCCATGCTGGGTGATGCAGACCAAGTTTGGAGAGCTTACTGTGAAATCCCACTTTACGGCTGGATAGCCCTGCCTGATGATGTCCTAAGCCAGCAGTTCCCAGTACATGCTCTGCAGAAGCATCATGCAGGAAAAAGAAAAATACTCCAAAAGGAAGAAAAACAATTATTCCTTGGACTAAATTTGAAACTCAGGTTCCAGAAGTCCTTGGGGAAAAAAAAGGTGTTCAAATTAAACAAAACAAACAACAGAACCAAACCTCTGGGAATTAGTGCTATAAAATGTGAGATGACTCTGCAAGGACACCTTCTGGAGATCAGTTTCACTACAGACCAGTTCTCCTGAACTGCTGCTGAGGCATTTGACAGAGCAAATGTGTCTTTTCCTGCGTCCACAAGAGCTTTTCTGAAACCACTTTCCTCCTCAGACTGCAGAGGAGTCTGCAGGATGAGCGATTGCTGAAAGTTGTCCTTCAGGACTCATCAGGGCTCTCGAGCTGAAATACTGTACTTCTGCCTGCAATTATTTTATTTCTGATTTAAACATCAATTTCAAATCTCTCTTTCCTAACTGGAAGCAGATAAAATTATCCACTCCCACACCATGTAGCCCTATGTGCACGGGCTCATGGACAACCCACTGTGTAGGAAAAGAAACCACTCACAATTGGTTTGGGACCTCTTAATTACATGCAAGCCACAGGGAAAATGCTAATTCGTCAAGATTGAAACTTCCTGGGAAAAGCCAATTTAGATAAGTTTTGAGGCATGGAGAGTGATTGGAAAAAAGATTCAAAGTTATTAAAATGTCTTATTTTGATTCTTTTTTTTCTTTTAAAGCATTAACTCACCCTGGCACTCATCTGTGTGGAGGGTTGGGCTGCACTGCTGGCACTCTAGCAGAAGAATAACACAATTCGAGTCCAAATACCTGAAAAAGACAGCACAGGTGTATCACCCAGTCTGGCAGTCCTGCATTTTGGCACAGGGCTTGATAAAAGGGAGCTTTTCTGGCACAGATGGGCTCTTAGTGAGGAATGAAGACCTCAGCACCCAGAGGTAGCAGGGATTGATAGCTGCGGACTTTCTGGGTCTTGAACTGTTTCCTTTTTGTACTCTGGGTCTATAATCTCCCTTCTTCCAGAGTTGTGTTGTCTGAAGCATCATTTCAGACCTCTTTTTTCCTCCTTAAAAATGAGTGATTGCCATTTTTGAGAAGGGAAAACTCTGGGGGAAGAGAAGGAAAAAGAAGAATGACTTTGACCTATGTGCACCTGGCTTGAGGAACAAAACTCAGGTTGTGCCTGCTTTGATTTATAATCCCCAAACACTTGCTTTCCAGGCTCCAGGTGTAACATCTGTGTAGTGGAGAGAGCGGGCAGATGCCCTCAAAAACACTTCCCACTGAATTGCTTTTCTTTTGGCTCCTTTTAGGCTTCAGGTGAGAGGTTCCTGCAAGTGCCCATGGGAATAAAGTACCCAGATCTCATGCAAACCTTCTTAGAAATTGTGGGCCTGGTGGCAACTACGGGAACTGGCAGGTGGATAAGGCTGTTGGGATTAAATTAATATTAGACTGAAGTTATCTTTCTAAACACAACTCAGAAGTGTATCCCATGTTTTCAGCATGGCTTTTTTTAATCTGTGTTTGAGAGCTGTAAAACCCAGATAGGTCCTTAAAGGTCATTAAATTTGTAAAGATACCAAAACCCAATGCCAATGACCCTTTTACACTCTTTGCATGTAAGAAAGTAGGCATGGGCTTGATTCTGCCATCCTTCAGTCATTTTGAATAATGTCTTTTTGCAGCTGGATTCTGTAGCATACTGAAAGGCAAAACCATGGAGTACCTCAAACCTCAGAGTTTCCTTAGAGTTGAGCTCTGAAAGTCACCAGCCTGTGGTGGTCCCAGGTCTGGGACAAGCCCTTGGTCTCACATGATCAGTCACTTCATCCCTATACTGTTTTAGTGATGTCCCCAAGGTTTATCCCCATAACGATTATCAAGGGGGTGGCTTGCTCTTAAAGGATCTATTTTGAAGGGCTTCACTACCAATTTAAGTGTCAGATTGGCTTCTGCAGTTGGTGATGGGGCCTTGCACATGTCCACTGCTACCTTCTGGTTCTGTGTGGCCAGGTCAGTGTCTTGCCTGTGAAAGCTAAATTCATGTAGTGGAAAAAACTTCTTTACTGTGAGGATGCCAGAGCATTGAACAGGCTGTCCAGAGAGATTGTGGAGTCTCCTTCTCTGGAGACATTCAGAACCCACCTGGACGTGTTCCTGTGTAACCTGGTCTGGGTGATCCTGCTATGACAGGGGTTGGACTGGATGATCTCCAGAGGTGCCTTCCAACCCCTACCATGCTGTGATTCTGTGAAGGATGTGGACTGCAACCAGACACACTGCTGAGTTTGCTGAGGTGCATCCAGACCCTTCTACCAAAATGTTCGTTTATCCTGGCTTCTTCTAAGAGGACACTGAAGTGACTTATTTGTCTCAAAAACCCCTCAATTTTGCAAAGGTGGTGTTACAATTCTTTACAAAACAAAAACAAACTCTTAACCAGAGTCAAGCCTTGTATTTACATGGAAATTTCCTTGCTGTGCTCTTGTGATAAAATTATACTGCTGCTGGTTCAAGTCCCAAAGCCACTGTTACAGTAGCCCCCAAAAATACCCATGTGGAAGACGATACTGTTCAATTTGCAGTTGCATAATTACACCAGAAAAGTAGTACCAGTCAGAGCCTCTCTTAAACATGCCCTTGAGCTATATTTCTCTCTTGGAAGTTATTTGAGTGCAACTAGTGTATATTTATTGATCAGCTGAAAAGGCACCAGCTTTGAACCAAGTTGCTTCTAATTAATTCACTTTTGGACCTACTCAGAAGTACCAGAATGCCCTACCTGGATTTCTTATTATTATTCTGGTGAAGCCATTGTTTTCATAACAAATCAGCAAGTAAAATAAAGCTTTCAGTCTTCTTAGGATTTGCTTTTTTAAAAATCAATTATAAACCCTAAATTGACACCTCAGCATTTTGACAGTGCACAGATTAGGAGACTCCATACTCGTCGCTGTGCTGTGGCCCATGGGAGGGTAATGGACAGGCTGGCTTGTACCTCCGTTCGGCAGTGGGAGCTGATGGCTTCGGCAGATCTGTAGCTGTACTGCTTCGTTGGGCTCATTTGGGGAATGTGACTTTCATGAATGCTGAGCGCAAGTGAGATTGATGGTGTTTTATAGCAGAAATATTGTAATGTTCCTATTCAGTGAGAGCCAACCTACCGAAGCTTTGCGCTGAGTTTATTTTTAATCTCCGTTGTTCCAATTACAGGGCTATCACAGAATTGCTACTTTAAAAACCAAATGAAACAAAAACACCTTCTCTCTGGTGTCAATGGCATTCTGCAACATTTGAGTCCATTCTGAAACCAGCAATTGCTATAAGAGGTTTGGCATTTTTTTGCTACTGTTGCTACCATCTTCCTGTTGTGAAATTTCCTGCTGGCTTGCTTATTTAATAGCATAGAAAAAAAGATAAGAGAGATCAGTTTCTGTTAGTGGAGATTATTTTCCTCCTATTTCTGCAATCAACACTTGCATGTGTAGTATCAGTCCTTAACAAGTTTTAAAGGAGTATAAAGTGCAGATGCTTCAGCTCAGCTCTTCTTACAGAGCATAGAAGTCTCATTTATTTATTACATTGATGGGTATTGGAATTAACCCATATTCAATGGTGCAAAACCCAGGAAGAGAAAATCCTTATTTTATAAAAATTTGTGAGTGAGAAGGGGAGAGAAAACAATGACATTTTGGGCATTTGGCAGTTGTTCAGCCATTATATGGTCAGCAGATAAGTCTCCCTGGAGTGCTTTCTGTTGCCATCCACAGACTACTTATCCTCATTTCCATCCCTAGAGAAGCACTATGTGCTGATCTCCTTTATGCACTTTTGGGATCCTCACTTTGGTAGGTGGTGTAGCATTGTCTCCCTACAGTTGGGTGAGCAGTACCTTTAATCCTTGTTCTTCATCTGGGACACAGGAGCAAGCAGGAAACCTTCTTGTCCTTTCAGTGCCCTCCAGCCTGCGAAGCACAGGCAGCGAACAAAGCTAAAATTTCCCTGAGGAACCCAGCAGCTGGGCCAGGAGTGGCATGGTCCCTTTGTGTCCATAAAGCAGGCACTGGGGAAGGTCTTGTCTCTGTGGTGGCTGGCTCCTGCAGGATGTGGTCCAACTCAACTCCATACTGTCATCCTCTTGAATATCTTATAGGTCATCAGCATGAAGCCATTTTTGTGGCAATTTACCTGCTAAGGCAGTGAGGGAGAAACCCTGTGGTTTAATGGGATCACAGAATGGTGGGGGTTGGAAGGAACCTGTGGAGATCATCTAGTCCAACCCCCTGCCAGAGCAGGATCACCCAGAGAAGATCACATAGCCACATGTACAGGTGAGTTTGAATGTCTCCAGAGAAGGAGACTCCACAACCTCCCTGGGCAGCCTGGTCCAGAGCTCTGGTACCTTCACGGTAAAGAAGCTTTGTCTCGTGTTTAGATGAAGTGCACTCTGCAAGGTAAAGCTTCACCTCTTTCCCAAGATAGATGTACCAGAGAGAAAGGGGTGGACTCACATCCCAGAGTAGCAATCAGCTCACAGCATGGGTGGAAAGCGCTGCAGCTGCTAATTGCTTGCTTCAAAACCTTGTGCTGTTTGCCGACAAGCTCCTTGGCACACAGTCTGTGTATCTGTTTAGGGGCAGACACAAGCAAATTAGCTTGAAAGTGCCGAGGCCTGATGCTATATTCATAGTTCCCATAGTGCCATTTATTCCCTGTGGGAGCATGTGCAAATTAATCCTGTATGCTGCTCACTTAAATGGTGCTAATTACATCAGTCCTCTTGACAATATATGTCTGCTGACAGCTGTCTGATGAGTTTCTTGCATTTCTGTTGGTGTGTTAGAGAGGGGGAGGCTATCAGCGAATCCTGCAGCATAGGTACCTGTTGCAAAGGTGAGTCTTCACCAAGATTCAGGAGCTTCTCTGGGAAATTTCACTGGAGATCCAATGGGATAAAGGTTAAAAAATGGGATCAACCTGTAGATAGGGCTGTTGGTACTGTTCAGCGTTCCCTGTGTTGGTGGGGTTGTGTAATTGTCATTTCATGTGTGCTGTTGGGGTGTGAGTACCTGCAGTAGGATGGGCCCTTTTGGAAACAAGATTCAGAGCATGGGATGGACAGAAATGAGAAGTAGAAAAGGTAGCGGACTGTGACAAAAGGAGAAGAGAGAGGAACTTGGATCCAGCATAAGAAGGTGGAATAAATGCATACCACAGCCTGCCAATGCTTTTGGGGAAACAGTATTTTCACATTTATTTGCACACGTTTAGTGGGAGTGAGGCAGGACAGGACACAAAGTGGGGGACAAGAATTTAACACTTGTTTTCCTTTTTTTCATTCAAAAGGACTTTGAGCATTTTGCAAACGACAGAACTCCCTGCATTTCCCCTTTCACTACGTTAACAGTCCCTACTTTAACAGGATACAACATTTCTTGGCTGTGCACTCAACCTCACCCCACTTTCTTATTTTTACTGAACGCACTTAAAAATTGGTGACCTGTGACCATAAAATGAATTTAGCCTTTTTTGCCTAAGAGGATCATCCTGATTATTATTACAGAACTATATTTGAACTAGTGACCATAAATGTGACCAGAAGCATTGCTGGGCAATGGGACACACTCATCTGTGCCAGCGTCTGGCACATTTTGGCCCAGGCGAGCTAACACGCTCTCTGAACATTCCTAAGGCCCAGATGGGCATTTGTAACGTGCCAGGGACTGTTCATGGTCAGTACGCGCCTTGTTTTGGAGGGTCAGACCATTTCCTAGCATAGACGTGGGCTTGAACATGCCTTGGCCTCAGTGCCCAGGAATGCATCCAACCATGCTTGTTTTAATTGGAGAGATGTAACTGTGGTGTCTTTAATAGATGCCTAACTTGGGAACCATGTGTCCTTAGGTTCCCTCTGCAACCAATAGGAAGAGAGTAGCCTTTTCAGGGGTAAATCAGGGCACCTAAATTGGGTTTCTGCTCTGAATTGGCCTCTGAGGGACCTTTGCTTCTCCTTTCCTGTAGAAGGAGCCAAAGAAGAGGTCCTGTCTGGGACCTTAAATGTATA
>NW_010178544.1:0-1624 GCF_000695765.1 Mesitornis unicolor | reverse complement strand
CAGGAATGCTTTCTGGAGTATAATACCTACTAGTAATTTTGATTGCCCTCTGTGTGGAATATAACATCTACTGAACAGTGAAGGACACCGGACGGGTGACTACTCAAAAAACCACATTTTCTGGTTGCTGTGTTAATAAAGAAGGTAAAGGAGCCCTACAAATGCAGATATCTATGCTCCCACTGCAGTCACGTGGGACCTAGTCAGCAGCCAAGGGAATCTGGAGAACAATTCAGATGGGTGTTGGTGCATCTTTAGAATAAAGTTTTAGTGGGAAAAAGTGACAATGCCCCTGTCTTGGAATGCTTTGAGGAGTAGGGTGGGCCATAGGTGTGTTTGCTCAGTCTATAGGCTATTTTGTGAGGAGGGTTTGTTATTTCCTTTCCATTGTATCATGATCATTTACGAGGTCCATCACTGTGGTGGCACTGCCTTGGCGTGCAAATATGGAAACCTCATCCAGAGTCAACGTATGCATTATTTGAAAGGAAAAAGGCAAGGCGTATTCACACCTTGGCTGCAGTGGCCATGAAAGAGTGATTTTTTTTTTTCCTGGCACTGATGGACTCCAAGCTTTACACTGTGAAGATACAGTGTGATTTCAGAAGGGAGGTGAGAATTGCATTGGGCATTAAACTGCAAGGTGGAATCGTATAATTGCTGTGACGCTCTGTTTTACCTACACCTTGCTACAAATTAAATTGTTAGCATAGCAGCAATTGCAGTATCATTACACTGTCAGTGCTACCACTGTAGTTGAAAGATATGCCAGGTTTTTCAGCTTGTGAATTTATTTCTAAGGGCGGGTGGCACATTAAGGATCAGTTCATTTGCTGGGAAGTAATGTCTGACAATGAATTTGCAAAAAGTATTTAGTGAATATGGGCAGAAGAAGTATTTTTAAAAGACTAGAGGGGAAAAATCCCAAACCCATGAATGTTGAGACTTCGTAATAGTCCTTGCACAATGTTTTATGAAAGAGAATAAAAGAACAAATAAAGGTAGTGCTATAAATAGGAGTAATTTTAGTCATCAACTGACTGCAGGGAGTTAAGTGGGCTGAAGGAATTGCCGCACAGCTAAGTAAGTAATTGAAGAGCAGAGGTAATGGGGTCTGGGAAAGCTCCTCTGAGAAACTGGTTTCACTAAATCTTCTTAAGAACTCTTTTTTCAACAGGCTAAAGTTTAGGCTTCAATGGGAAAATTTGTTTCAATGTAGAAAAGAATTGGATTATTAACTATAAAAATAATGAAGCTTAGTTTAGGCAGGCACCACCCCACCATCACCACTAAGTCCCCCAGATTTCTCTTTCTTGCAATGTTATTATTGTTTAGCAATAATAAAACATAAGATTCAGAGTTAATTTTTGGACAGTGTCTAAAATATGATTCTTCCTTGCAAATAATTTGAAGTCTAGTCTAAAGTTTTGAAGGTAGCTTTTGATGAGGCTTGCATTTGCCAGACTGTTTCCTTATCTGTGGAAAGAATTTACAGTGGGATAAAGATGATGTCAAGGGATGAGACAACTCAAATGTTTAGGTTGGAAATGTCATGCGTTTTAAGAGAAAGTAGAGATTTTCTGTCCTGGGAATTTAGTGACCATGAAATGGTGGAGTTCAGGAT
>NW_010178543.1:3379-3592 GCF_000695765.1 Mesitornis unicolor | reverse complement strand
GGTTGCAGGGTGCTGGGCTGGGATTTATCCCCATTTATTCCCTTTCCCAGGTGCTGGGGGGTGACATGCTCCTGGGGTGCTGGGAGAAGCTGTACCAGCGGGACTGGAGGCAGGGACTGGGGGACCTGATCTAACCTGGGAGTCATCTCCTGCTTTCCAAACGTACTTCTCCCTGCTGGGCTCTGGGAGGTCTCAGCCCACCCGCGGCTATCT
>NW_010178543.1:2947-3276 GCF_000695765.1 Mesitornis unicolor | reverse complement strand
GAAACCTCTGAGCAAACTGGCACTGCTGTCCCGAGGCCGAAGTGCTGGGGTGCTCACCTGCTTTTGGTCCAGGCTGGCAACAGCGGGTGCTACCCTGGCTTCTGCCAGAGGATGCTTGAGGTCAGGCGAGGGCTGGTGGGTGCAGATCCAAGGATGTCCCAGGAGCTCACTTCTCCCTGGACAGGGAGGAAAGCCTGAGTTTTCCCCCTGAGGACCCTCTGAGTCCAGGACAATCCTGCTCCTGGCTCTTCTCTGGGGCTGATGTCTCTGAAGCCGCTGTAGCGAGGATTTGGATGCGGCGCTGCAGGCTGGGGGCTCTAGCGGCACAG
>NW_010178543.1:0-2884 GCF_000695765.1 Mesitornis unicolor | reverse complement strand
TCCAGCCACTGGCATGGCCTCTCGGCTGTCGGCGGGGACCACTCATGCTGGCTGGCCCTGGGCAGCACTTAGGTTGCTCTGTGCCTCCTGCCTGGAGTGAGACAAGCAGCTGAGGAGGGAAGGGATGTGTTCCCTGGCTCTCATTGCAGGGCTGACAGCCCTGGGTGGGTGTGCAGGCACCGGGAGCTGGGCTCTGGCTTCCTCAGCATCTCCTCAGCATCTCCACAGCATCTCCTCAGCATCCCTTGTGTCTGCAGCACAGGCACCAAGCGCGCAGCCCCCGTAGCCACCCCAAGTGCAGGCAGCAGCGCTGGTGGGAGCTCAGCAGCTCTGGTTGAGGTAGGCCTGAGTGACGAATGAGCCGTCGCCCCACAGTGTGGGCGCAGGCCTGCCCACCCCGTGCCTGCTGCACCCCCAGCAGCCGTCTTCTGCTGCCAGCCCACCCACAGGAGCCGCAGGAAGCACCGGGGAAGGACCACGACAGCCCCCCTCAGCTCCCTGCTCCCCCAGGGCTGGTGTGGGGGGGTGTGGTGTAGGGTGAGGGGCCACCTTGACTCCTCAGGATAAGTAAGGGCGGATGGCCCTGCTGTAGCCGGCAAAAGAGCGAGGTTTGGCCGCCGGTGGAGCAATGCTGAGGGAGGTTTCCCTGCGGAGCAGCCGGGGGAGGCAGGGAGGGTGCGAACATGCGAAAACACCAGTGCTGAGAATAGCTGGGATGAGCACAAGCACCGGTGGGACCCCCGGCTGTGATGGGGGGTGCCCTTGCCACTGGTGGCCAAGCATGGCTGTGGGTGGGTTTGAGGAGCAGTTGCCTGTCTCCATCACCTGCCCTGTGCTCTCCTCTCTCCGCAGGGCAGTGGTGTTATGACTCGCAGGACCCTAAATGCGGTGAGTGGGGCCGTGTGCGGGATGGGGGGTGGCAGAGCTGTGCAGGGCTCGGATCTTTCACCTGAAGCAAGTTAAAGCCCGGACTTAAAATATGCCATTAACAACCGCAGCGAGGTGCAGGCGCTGGGTGCCATCACCTGCCCTGTGCTCTCCTCTCTCCGCAGGGCAGTGGTGTTATGACTCGCAGGACCCTAAATGCGGTGAGTGGGGCCGTGTGCGGGATGGGGGGTGGCAGAGCTGTGCAGGGCTCGGATCTTTCACCTGAAGCAAGTTAAAGCCCGGACTTAAAATATGCCATTAACAACCGCAGCGAGGTGCAGGCACTGGGTGCCATGGGACTCAGGGACCTGGCTGCAGGAGGGACAGCTCCATATTGGCAGGCAGGAAGGGCAACATAGCTGGGGGCACTTTGTCTCAAAGCATGCAAATAGCTTGTAAAAGGTTAATTAAGGAACAACGAGCATTTAATCAGCCGTCACGGCTCAACTAGTTTATAGCTCTTGGGTGCACCTGCCCCGTGGCATATCAGCCACGGCCAGCAAGTATGGATCGCTGGGCTCCATTTATCCCTGCTGGACCAGGGCAATTTAACCTCATCAGGCTGGTGGTGAGGGCAGGTTTCAGCAGGGAAGTGGGGCCGGCAGAAAGCAGCTTGGGCAGCACTGAACTGGCTGTGTGCCTGCAGTGGGGCCGCAGGGAATGGTCCCTTAATGAAGGCACTGGGTTATTTGAGAGGCTGCTTGGTAGCACAGTGCCGGGGAGCCGGCAAGGCAGGAGCACGATCAGGCTGCAGCTCCTGGGGTTCTCTGGCAAAAAAATGCCTGGAGTACCGAAAGGAGGAGGGAAGGAGACAGGGCTGAGCCTGGGGGACAGGGGGTGGAGGTGAGCATGTGTCTGGGGTTTTGTCTGCCCAAAAGGGTGAAGGCGAGAGCTGAGCCATGGAGGGCTGCTGGGGGGACAGCCCCCCAGGCCCTGGTGGTGGAGGGTACGGGGAGTAATGGTGTGTGGGTCAGCCAAAGGCTGTAGGAGCAGAGCAGAGGCAGCGGTGCCCATGGAGGGATGCCCTGGGTGGATGGGGTGGAGATGCCAGGAGAAATCCCGTTCCCTGGACAGGAGTGCAGCCCAGTGCCAGCAGTGCCCAGCGCTGACACCTCCACCCTGGGCAGCTTGGGTTGCCCTGGGGCCAGCAGGCAAAGGAGTAGGGTGTCCTGGCAGCCACACTGGAGCAGTGACCAGCAGGGTGGCTGGCTACATCCCACAGCTTCTGGTCACAGCAAGTGCTGCAAGAAGGGATGATACTGGGGTGATGGGGACAGTGAGTCGCACATACAGGGTGTGTGGTCTGGCCATGGTGGCAGCCACCTCTGCTTACGACCCCAGGCAGCACTGTGGGTTTGCAGTGGGGTCTGGCTGTTGGCATTGCCATGTCCTTGCCCAGCTCCTGTCACAGCGACCCCGCAACCTGGGAGCCACCGTTGAGCATCGTGCGGTCACGCTGGTCCCTATGTGGGGTTTGCCCCAGGGCAAGCTGTGTGACCAGGATGCGCTGTCACCTGCCACAGCTGGACAAAACCAGCATGGCCAGGTTAAAATGGATTAAAACTCAAATCGTGTGTTCTGTGAATGGGCTGTAAGCCCCGCATCCCCTCTTCTCAATGGCTCCTGCCTGTCCTTCCTTCGCAGGTGTGTATGGTGTAGTTTGTTCCCCCCTCCCGGGGGCCGTGGGGGGCCGGTGGCCAGTGCAGCCCCGCAGAGGGGATTTGCTTGGAGCAAAGCCTGCCCTTCTCCAGCGGCAGCGTGGAGGGACGGCCGCTGCTGTCAGGCTAAATATAGCCCCCGGCCCCACGAGGAAACCCTGCTAAATTATGCATGAGGCTGCAATAAGCCCCCGCTCATCAATAGGGAGGAAGGATGGTTGGGTAGGAGGGCAGCTCCCACGGGATGCAGGCGAGCGCAGCAGGGATAGCAGGGCTGGTGGGGATGGGGACGTGGCCAG
>NW_010178542.1:1172-1423 GCF_000695765.1 Mesitornis unicolor | reverse complement strand
AAAATGGGATTTTGGGGGTCAGAAATGGTGTTTTTGGGGTCCAGGAGGGAGTTTGGAGTCAGGATTGGGGTTTTTGGGGTCAAAAACAGAGTTTTGGGGGATTTCTGGGTTCAGAAATGGGGTTTTTGGGGTTGGAAGTGGGGGTTTTGGGGGGTTTTTAGGGTCAAAAATGGGGTTTGGGGGAGGTTTTAGGGTTAGAAATGGGGTTTTGGAGGTCAAAAGTGGGATTTAGGGATCAGAAATGGGGTTTT
>NW_010178542.1:0-1084 GCF_000695765.1 Mesitornis unicolor | reverse complement strand
GGTTTTTGGGGTTAGAAGTGGGGTTTTTGGGTTCAGAAATCAGGTTTTTGGGGTCAAAAGTGGGGTTTAGGGAGCTTGTGGGGTCAGAAATGATGTTTTTGGGGTGAAAAGTGGGGTTTTTAAGGTCAAAAATAGGGTTTTGAGGAGTTTTGGGGATCAAAAGTGGGGGTTTTGGGGTCAGAAATGGGGTTTCTGGGGTCAAAAGTGGGGTTTTAGGGGGTCTAAAGGGGCTTTTAGGGGGTTTTTGGGGTCAGAAATACGGTTTTGGGGGTGAAAAATGGGGTTTTAGGGGGTCCAGAGGGGGTTTTGGGGTCAGAAATGGGGGTTTTAGGGTCAAAAATGGGGTTTGGGGGAGGATTTAGGGTTAGAAATGTGGTTTTGGGGGCCAAAAATGGGGTTTAGGAGTCAAAAATGGGGTTTTGGGGGGTTTTTGGGGTCAGAAGTGGGGTTTTAGAGTCAGAAATGGGGTTTGGGGGGTCAAAAGTGGGGTTTTTGGGTGTCCAAAAGGAGTTTTGGGGGCTTGTGGGGTCAGAAATGAGATTTTAAGGATCCAAGGAGGGGTTTGGGGTCAGAAACAGAGTTTTGGGAAGGGTTTTTGGGGTCAGAAATGGGGTTTTTGGGGTAAAAAGTGGAGTTTTAGGGGGTCCAGGGGGGGTTTTGGGGGGTTTTTGGGGTGAAAACTGGTGGTTTTGGGGTCAGGATTGGGGTTTTTGGGGTCAGAAATGGGGTTTTTGGGGTAAAAAGTGGAGTTTTAGGGGGTCCAGGGGGGGTTTTGGGGGGTTTTTGGGGTGAAAACTGGTGGTTTTGGGGTCAGGATTGGGGTTTTGGGGGTCAAAAATGGGGTTTTGGGGGTCAGGATTGGAGTTTGTGGGTTCAGAAATGGGGTTTTTGGGGTCCAGGTGGGGTTTTTGGGGTTAAAAATGGGGTTTTGGGGGTCAAAAGTGGGGTGGGGGTTTTTGGGGTTAAAAATGGGGTTTTGAAGGGTTTTTGGGGTCAGAAATGGGGCCTTTAGGGTCAGAAGTGCGGTTTCAGGGGATCCAGGGAAGGTTTTGGGGGGTTTTTGGGGTGAAAAGTGGGGTTTTTG
>NW_010178541.1:14149-32308 GCF_000695765.1 Mesitornis unicolor | reverse complement strand
CTAACGTTCTGTGATTCTGTGATTCCTTGGAATCCTTCCAGAATTCTCCCAGTGCTGCAAAACAAGGATATTTAGAATTGTGCGTCTTACTTTTTTTGTCAACTCTGAAGATTTTATCTTCAAAACTTAAAAAGGCAAAAAAAAATTTTAAAACTGAATTTGGAGAATGTTGGTTCTTCTCTGCTCTCCTGTTTTGCATCACAGGCAGCAATAGCAAAGACCAGTAGGCTGCCCAAGATCAGTGTAGAAACTCTGTAAAGAGAGGCAAGAAGACCACAGCGGAGCTCACAGAAGTGGTGGAACACGGACATTTTTCATTGTCCCTTTCAGCATAGTACTACTTTCCCAGATCTTCCAGAGCACATGCAAAGACTTAACTAGAGTCCTCTTAATGTTGGGCTAAGTCAATGCTACCTTCCTTCCAAAGCAACCAAGTTAAAAAAGAGATCGTTGCCCTCAGTGGACATGGAGTCAGAAGATCCATAATATAATTGTGAACAGGTGACAGAACATACTTCTCTGTAGGCTGTTTTCCTGTGTCATCCCAACTACTGGAATAGTACAGTTCCTGAAATTGGTCTGTGTCTGCACACATGCACACACATTCTGTTTGGATCATTTGTTTCCAGTGGTGTTGATGAACCTTTAGTTTCATGGCAGCAGTTCCTTTCTCACCACGAACAGGAAGTTTAGGATGAAGTAATTCAGGTCTCTCTTCTGTGCATGTTCTCTTCCCTCCCATCAAAATTTTGCAGGAGAAGGTCCCAAAATGGCTGTTGTTTCCTTTAGAAAAAACACCCAGGAATTACCTGCTTGCAGAATCTCTTTTGCAATCTTTCTTTAATGTAAATCTGCTCTTCTTGGGCACTTAGTCTTCACTGTTTTAGCTCAACATTGCCAAAAGTATATTGCTCACAACCGTCTAATTTGGTACAGTCTGAAAACCTTTTCTGGCACAAGTTCATCTTCAGTCTCCAAGTGAAATGTTAGTAGCTGATGCTTTAAGCAAGATACTTTACGTTCTCAGGAGCCTGCCGTGACCTCCTTAGTGCAAGGACGTAAGCATACCAGCTGAGGTAGGGTTCCTGCCAAACTGTGTTAGAGAAGAATAACATCACTTAGACTAGGTTTAGGTACACCAGTCTCAGCTTCAAATGTAACGGATGCAGAGAGTATTGTGAATGCCTGTGCTCAATACAGAGGCAATTAAGGGATGGGAAACTACATAAAGTGTACTTTAAAGTTTTTTTTCTACAGTGACTAACAAGATGCTGTCTTGGAGTTGATGTATGTGAGAGTTATTTTTGGTTTTGTTTTGTTGTGGGGTGTTTTTTTAACTAGGCAATTATCTTTAAATAAATTTTCAAAGTAGCATCTAATAAACTTTGAGGTATTTTTAGACGCTCCTTGGAAAGCAGCAATAACTTTCTCCTCTTGTAAACTGTTTTAAAAATAAACTTACGGAGCAATACACAAGTTTTGGCTTAGCTGTTATAATTTGACTATTTCAGACTGCGATGCAACACATTGTCTTAGGTACTTTGATTCCAGATGAGTTGTGCCATTCGAAACAAGTAAATTCAGCTTAACAGAGAGTGAGAGAAATATCTCTATTATAAAAGAGTAAACATTTTCTTCTTCTTTTTCCTGTCAGAACTCAGTATTATTAAATTTATTAATTTATTTTAATACTTGTGTCAGTCTATTAACTTAACATACTTGCAGTTTTTCCTACCTTGCTGTAAGACAACTTTGAGATGCTCACTTTTCCTTTTCTATAATGCAGGTGCTCCAAGCGGTGATTTTCATGTAAGCTGATGTACTGTAGGATTACCGTGTTTCAAGAGGGAGCTAGAGAGCTATGAAATAATAAAACCTCAGGAACTGTGTGTAACCTTCTGTTTTTCAGATTAATAAAAATAACCTGTAAATGTTTTTCCCATTTCCACTTTGTTTTTCAGGTGTCTATTGATGGAAATGACAGTGTTAGTGGCACAGGAATGATAGGTGAAAATGAACAAGATAAAAAAATGCAGGTATGTAGCCCAATACAAAATAATTTAATGTATCTGTTTCTTCTGTCTTCTCTGCCCAGCGATGTGCATGTCCTGTGTAGCCATGCTGCTACCCTTCAGGAATTTTTGATCTCAAACCTATACCGATAGGTTATATTTCTCACTTTATATGAGATCCTTTCAAAGGATTTTAAAATGATCTTGCAATGCTTACTGTTTTCTGGGGTTTTTCTGTTAAAAGGTAATGAAAAACAATGTAGGATTTCTAAGGTTTTTCAAGGTGACCGGAGTATTTCATTGATAATGGTGGAAGTTTTTCAGAAGTTCTTTTCCAGAGAATGAATGGACTTTTTATAGTCCTAAAAGCAGAAGGAATGCTGCTTCGATTAATGAACTATTTGCTTGTCAAGAGAGACAGTTCCAGGCATTTGTGTGGAATGGTTCTGTCTTTGGTAACTTATTTTGATTCCACCTGCCCTGTTGAAGTCCCTGACTTTTATTGCTGTTTTTTTTAAGTAATCAGTAGATAAGAGTGTGGCTCCTAGTGAACACTTACAGAAGCAAAAAAAATACTTCCATTTCTTTTTCTGTATTTGTTTTGTCACTGCATAGAAATATAAAAACCTTTTCAATGTGAAAATATTAACTTAAAATTTCAGAGGACAATGGAAAATACAGGTGCAGCTTATTAAGTCTTAAGCTTTTTTTACCTGGGATCCATAAAATTATGTAAGGAGAAAGGTATTTGTCATAACGTATTTTATTAAAGGAAAGGCAAAGCAAAACGTATTCTGTGCTTCAAAGAGTTGTGACCAACAACAAAAATAATAATAAAACCCTTACAAACTCACATGTTCAAATGACAGAATCAAAAATCACAGAATCACAGAGTATGAGGAGTTGGAAGGGACCTCGAAAGCTCATCCAGTCCAACCCCTGCCAGAGCAGGATCACCAGAGCAGTCACACAGGAACACGGCCAGGCGGGTTTTGAATGTCTCCAGAGAAGGAGACTCCAGTCAGAGAAGCCCTGGTTTTCCTTTTCGTTTAATTTAAGAGATAGGCAAGGACGAAAAATACCTTCCAAGGTAAAATATGATATCTGTGAAAAGAATTACAGGCTTACGTCTGACAGTTGCTTCAAAACTTTCTATTCTTAATTTCTTTTAAAAGCTAAGTCCCACAATATTTAAAGCCGTGGACACTCCATTGTGTGGCATGACTGTGAAAGGAGAGAATAGCTAATACATGCATTATTTATGGTATATAATGTATATATGAAATATATTCCATAAAATGAAATCAATAGATTTAGAGGTTTTGCACACTTGCAGGTTGCAACAAAATGCAAAATTCAAGGAAAAGTGAGATAAGTTCTTGGTTGGTTTTACCTGAAAGTAAGAGCCTATTAAGCAAAATGACATGTAACCAGCATCCACTTACATGTTGATTTCAGCCTCAGCCCCAAAACCAAAGTGAATCTGGGAGACTGTCTTTTCTTACAGATGTATGACAACGTAATAGGCAGATGGCATCCTGGGGTGTATCAGGAGGGAGGTGGTTAGTAGGTGGAGAGAGGTTCTCCTCCCCCTCTGCTCTGCCCTGGTGAGACCGCATCTGGAATATTGTGTCCAGTTCTGGGCCCCTCAGTTCAAGAAGGACGGGGAACTGCTGGAGAGAGTCCAGTGTAGGGCTACAAAGATGATGAAGGGAGTGGAGCATCTCCCTTATGAGGAGCGGCTGAGGGAGCTGGGTCTCTTTAGTTTGCAGAAGAGGAGACTGAGGGGAGACCTCATTCATGTTTATAAATATTTAAAGGGTGAGTGTTACGAGGATGGAGCCAGGCTCTTCTCGGTGACAAACAATGATAAGACAAGGGGTAATGGGCACAAGCTGGAACACAGGAGGTTCCACTGAAATTTGAGAAGAAACTTCTTCTCAGTGAGGGTGACAGAGCACTGGACCGGGCTGCCCAGAGAGGTTGTGGAGTCTCCTTCTCTGGAGACATTCAAAACCCACCTGGATGCCTTCCTGTGCAACCTCATCTGGGTGTTCCTGCTCCGGCAGGGGGATTGGACTGGATGAGCTTTTGAGGTCCCTTCCAATCCCAGACGTTCTGTGATTCTGTGTATGCCATATGGAAATATGCGTTATGGAGCATTATATGTTCCACACAAAAAAAAGGTCTGATATTTCAAAAGGTATTGAGGCTTAGTGTCAAATTCTGACCCCCATAAGGTAACTTCAGGTGGCCAACTGGAAGGTCCTAAAGCTATCAGTTATCCATGAAAACCTTCATCATGTTTCTATCTTCATCTAAGTAGATACATAGAGTGAAGTAACTAACTCATTCTGAAATAGTACATTACTTGGGATAAAACAGTCTTATATTTAGATATAGTATTAAATAAGTGTGTGTTTATAAACTTTTTAAGTCCCCAGGTAACTCAAGAACAGAACAGATGTCACGCTGCTGAGTAGTCATTCAGACTTGCTTGTGGTTACGTTCTTAACCAAAGAAGAAGCATAAAACCTCTTTGTGATTCGGACATGTGAAAACAGAAGGCCGCGTGTGCCCAACTGGATATCACACACTGTTTCCTTTCAGACCTGTCATCCCCATCTGTTCATAATAAAAGCAGAATCATATGACTGAAGTTTATATATGTATATGATATAAAAATGTTACCTGAGATCTTTGTTCTGTGTTACCAGTCTGAACTCAGGATGCATTTGTGATTCCTTTTAAAATCAGGGTTTTAAAAAGATTTGTCTGTTTAAAAGTATTTTGAAGTACACAGTTCCTCTTAACAAGTTTCATATTGTTATAAAGGTGCTTTATTTGCTATGTTGTTCTTATTTTGTACCTCCTAGCATCTGAATCTTTTAGTTTCTTTATAGTGTATTACCTTCAAATGACCGTGATGTTCAACCTTTTTTGCTACATGTTCTGTTTGTTTTATTTCCCTCCTCACTTGTATCAGTCTTAATATTGGTAAAATTACATCTGGTTATGTCCTTACAGGTATTACCACGTAGGTTGTAGAACTGTTTTAATTTTCTTTTAAACTTAGGCAAACTTCAGCTTTATAGTGGATCTTAGCAACTACGTACATATTTTTAGATGCTGAAATAACAAAGAAACACTAGCAGGTTTACTGACAGAAAAACAAATCAAGCTTAAGTGCAGGTGCTCAACCAAGCATCTTCGTGATCCTTAATGTATTAAAGTGATTTCTGTGATTCATGATGTCGTAGGTTAAGCAATAACATTAGTCATGGGTTTCTTGATTCATGAGGTTGTATTTTTCTCCATGGTTTCAGAGCAGGTTTTCTGAAGTGCAGAGTTGCCCATTTCAGTTCCTGAAAAATCTCATACTCGGCTTTGCATCTCTAGTCTTATAAACAGTCTGAAGGTAACAAGGGGCATCCTGCCTGAAGAATCCATAGGAAAGTTGTTCTCAATCAAATTTCTGATCTGTCTGAATGTGGAATTAGAGGTCTATGCGCAGTTGCAGAACTACAGTCTCATGGGGATGAGGGAGGTGTGGTGGGGTAGTTCAGGTGACTGGAGTGCTGTGCTGGAGGGGTACAGGCTCTTTGGTAAGGCCAGGCAGTGCAGGAGAGGAGGAGGAGGTAGCCTTCATGTAGGACTGCAGGACTGCATGGGGCTCTGCTGTGGGATGGGTGATGAGTCGGTCAAGAGCCTGTGGGTCAGAATTAGCTGGCAGACAAGTGTGGGTGGTGGTGTGGTGGCTGTCTGCTACAGAGTGCCTGATCAGGAAGAAGATGAGGCTTTCTTCAGACAGCTGGAAGAAGCCTCATGTTCACAGGCCCAGGGCCTCTTGGGGAGTTTTAACCACCTCAGTATCTGCTGGAAGAGCATCACAGCAGGGCACGTAAAATCCAGGAAGTTTCTGGAGTTCAGGGATGGCAACTGGCAACCTAAAGCAGGTTACTGAGCAGCTGGTGAGGCGAAACACTTTGCTGGACCTCATACTTACCAAGAAGACTTAGTTGGGAATGTGAAGGTGGGAGCAGCCTTCAGAAATCTCCATCCTTGGAGGTACTCAGAACACACGTGGATACTGCTGTGAGCAGCCTACTGTGCTGCAACTGACCCTGCTTTGAGCAGGGAATGTTGGACTGGAAGATCTCCAGAGGTGCCTGCCCACGTCATCTGTTCTGTGAAGTGTTCTTTTGACAATTCAAAATAGAACTGGAGCTGTAAGGAAAAGGGAGTGGTTTAAAAGCAGGATAGACTTTTCAAAATAGCCTTGATTACTTTGCATACACAGCTGTATCAAAATGTTTACGTTTGGGCTTCTGCCTCTTTCTTCAGTCTGTATGAATGTTTCTTGCATATTAGTGTATGAAGCAGCCTTTAAAAGGGGTCTAAGTTGCATCGCAAAGCTATTCTGTACATTTTCCTGTAGTGCCATTCCAGAAAGGAGAGTGGAACCTAGCTCAGATTGCTCCAATTAGTTTGATCAGAACACACACATCACTGACAGATTGCTTTCCTCCATTTTCAAAAAGTGCTTATTACAAGTGCATTTAATTATTGTTTGGCCTTTGCATGAACTTGTCGTTGAAGGTGGTCTGATTTATGGCTAATCTCCCTCAGGAATGGATCCAGTGCCTTAGATGTAATCTGAGCCTCTTCAGTCTGCTAATTTGGTCGTTTTACTGCTGGGCTTATATTTCAAATTATTTTGTCTTTATTGTTATTTGGCGAATTAATGCATGCATACAAATTTGCTAACTACAAATAAATATGGTTTACAGCTTCTCTCATCAGAATTTATGCTTTTTAGTTATTTATTCTTAGTTTATTTATTGAGGACTAAGAAATACATGGCCTAGCAAAGAGAGACAAACCCATTGGAGTGTGCTCTGGCTTGATAGCGATATAAAGTGTGTGATTTCTCTGATACATTGTGTTGGGTTTTTTTAATTGTGTTGTTTTGTTTTTTTTAACTGAAGATTGTCTTGCAAGGACACGGAACAAGAGTGACTGCAAAATCTCAGCAGAGTGGAGAGAAAGCCTTTCGCTGTGATTACGATGGCTGTGGAAAACTGTACACAACAGCTCACCATCTTAAGGTGATAAGATGCTAAATGAGCATTGGTACTTCACAGGCAGGATTTTTTTGACAGACTATGTGGTTAAAACTAACAAACTAACAGAGAGCCAGTCGCAGTGATTTTGTTTTGTCGAATGTTTATTGGATTTATGTTACAGTAATTGGCTGTCCTAGGTGCTCAGCTGATTTTGTTTAGTGTTCTGGATAGATGCAGGTGTGGGATCATGTTAGGCTCCTATACTGCCAGCATATAATAAATACCTTATTGAAATAGTTTCTACCAGCAGTGTCACAGAAATTCTGAAATCCAGCGTTCGCTTTCTCTGCTTTACATGTATGCATGGACATGCAAAAATTCAGGTGGTTTTTTTAAAAGATTTAACCATCATAACACAAAGTCTAACTCTTCAAAACAAACCAACATTCAAAGCAAGAATCTGGAACGTCTTTTCTTTACAGGTGCTAACTCCTTAATTCTCTTCTCAAATATGTGAAGGAATTACAGAAACAGTAAGGGTATGGAGCTGTTCACATTTCAGCTTAGGCTGAGATAATCACTTGCCAATGAGGGAAACTCCTTGCAGCATTGCCTTGTCTGTGACAAAACACTCTGGAGTCAGTGAGTAACTGGCTCTCTGGATCATGTGTTAAAATGGTGTCCTTGCTGTAGAGGTTTCAAGCAATATAAGAGGATCCTTAGAAGCACTCAGTGGACTCAAAAATCAGATAATGAGTGGGCTCTGAGGCATATTTGCATTCTGTCTTTAATGTTGCATGATGGCAACTCTTCGTGTATTTACAGAGAAGTTTTTTGCAAAACTGACTGAAAGGATCGGGCTAAACTTTGGAAGGAGACACCTTTAGTTTTAGGGAAAACATCATTATTATGTATCGTTATTTTTCATCACTGATTTTAAAAGAAGACACTTGAATCTGAATCTTAGAAATAAAATACGTTGTCTTTAAGAATGAAGTGTTTCTGTGTTGGAGTAATCAGCGACAACGTTTCATTAAATCTTGACAGGTTCACGAAAGGTCACACACAGGAGATAGACCGTATCAGTGTGAGCATCCCGGATGTGGCAAAGCCTTTGCAACAGGTAATCTTTTGTAGGCCAACTCCTCCTGCTTGTTAGTGTTAGTATAAAGTAAGTTTTTGATATTGTCTCTTTTAAGAACTGCTAACTAAAGAACTTGGTTGGGAGAACTGCAAAAGAAAAGAGTAATTTCAGCTAGCATAGCATATAGGAAGGACAGAGGATTTAACTCTTTGTTACTGAAGGAGGAATGATTTTATGTTGCAAAAATAGGCCTTTCTTAACATGAAACTAACTGTATAATTTAAATGAGGTGATAATAAGAAGCTGAACCTGTTGGCTAGACGTAAATACCTGATCTTCTGTTCCAGATTTGAAAGGAACATTGATGGAAGATGCTGTTTTAAGTGTTCTTTATTGAGTTTGTATCAGAGTGACATTTCTCATGAAGCGAACTCTACATTTTGTACAGACTACTCTGTTCATAAATGATGCTGTCCCTGAGGTTGAATTTTATAATGCAAAATGCAATTATGAGCAATGAAACATAGAGGACTTGTTGCAAACTGTATTATTTTACTTTGAATATAAATTAGTATGATGTTTAGAAAAGTTAGGCTCTATTTTAAAAAAAGGCATTGGAAAAATAACTGCTTTTGATCTAATACATTTAATACTGTTTCTTTGAATAAAAGCAAGTAAAAGAAATGCTGATGAGAAAGGTCAAAAGGGACACAAACCACACTTAAAGGGTTGCACCTAAGTTTAACTGCATAGTGTTCGTAAAGGTATTTCAAAACGAAATGAAATATTTGTTGCCTTACAACAGACTGATGTATGGTTATAAGCAGCTGTTGTCTATTAATACCATGTCTTTGGTCAGAGCCATTGTACCAGTGTAATGCAGCAATCCGTGTCTTTGATAAAGTTCATTTTAAGTTCTTAATGCTCTTGGTTTAAATACAAAGAACTCTTCTGGGTTGGATCATGAAATTGAATTTATTTTAGATATAAGAATGAATGAATGCTCAACTTGGTAGACATGATTTGTGTTTTTAAAAAGCATCAAGAACAGGAATTTCAGCAGTTTTAGGGAAACAAAATTTTCACTGTGCAGTGAAAGCAGGTGCCATCTTCTTACAGACTGATACTTTATTTTGTAGAAATACATGCATCACTTGTGGACACAAATAACATTCAAGTTCAGTTTCTAAAATGGCTGTTTCAGGGTTCTTTAGTCATGATCTTTTCAGGGAAGTGCAAAAAGGAAAATTTTGGTAAAATGCTCTTTGCAGTTTACAGAGGGCCTGACCCAAAGCTCGCTTTAGGCTGGTAGAGTTTTTGACAATGATGAGTTCCTAAGAGTAATCTTTAAAGGGAATGAGTGTCCATGACTGCCATCAGCTGGCACCTGTATGTGTGATGGTGTTAATCATAGGGTTTAAAATGAGAGCCTGCATAGCAGTAGAGCTTTTGCTGCTGACTTCATTAATGGTGTTGATTTTTGTATGAGCAAATAATTGAATGTCATTTTGATGACAGTAGAGGTAAGAGGTAAGAAGTAGAATACACAGCATAGAGCTTCCTCAGAAGGCAGAAGAAATATTTGTCCACATTATAATTATTACAGTTTATCTTTTGGAAGGGAAGGAGAAGCATTATGGAAGTATACTTTATTCATAAATGAAGGATGAAAGCATTTGTAAACTCAAGATGGAGTTGTGCTGCTCTGTATGATAGAATAAAGAGCTTGTGAAGAGTGAAAGTGCAAATTTTACTCATCAGGGAGCTCCTGATTGGAATGGCAAGCGCAGCTTTTGATGGTGATGGTTTATGAGTATCCTAAGTTTGTGTTTATATTATTATAACATCCTGTCTGATCTTCAGGTTATGGGTTAAAAAGTCATGTCCGAACACACACTGGTGAAAAGCCTTATCGATGCACAGAAGAGAATTGTACCAAATCATTCAAGACTTCAGGAGACCTGCAGAAACATATCCGAACCCACACAGGTACTATTATTACCCTTTTTTTTTTTTTTTGTTAATTCACTTAGGTGGATTTTTTTTCTCTGATCACTCTGTGACTTTATACTTACGAAATCAGCCTGTGTATATTCTCTTTCTGAAGCCCAGTGAGCTCAACAGCATTTCAGCATGGTAAGCATTTACTGCAAAACCAGCATGCTTTTCTTGGGAAAAGTGCTTAAGCGTTCACACTGCTATAGCAAATGCAATGACTTTTCACAATGCATCACTTACATTGTCACTGAGTCGCTTGGTGCCTTCACAGATTTGTTTGCAGCTGTAACAGAACGAGAAACTTTTCCTCAATAATATGGCTCGCCTTTTAGAAATTGCATCAGTGTTCTTAAGTTTTCATGCTTTAAGATAACTTGCATGCCAGCTTCATGAAGGTTGATAGTTCCTAGCTTCTTGTTATCCTGATTTCTCTTCTCTTCTTGCAGCAGAAAAATGAACAAAAATATAATAGGAAATCAACTGTTACTAAAATTTCTAAATGCACTAAAAAAAAATAAATCTTACGTTTTATCTAAGAAAATATTCATATGAAAGCCAGAACACAAACAAATTCTAGACAGCATACTCTACGCTCTGCAAAGCTCTATGGGTGCACACACGTGTAAACAAGCTTGCACAATGTCTCCTTTGCCCCCGAGATTAAATATATTAAATATATATATATAAAAATATAAACCCAATAATTACTTGCTAACCTATTCAATTAAGTATATTTACTTGCCTGTTAGAACACTGACAGGTTTTTCCACTGAATGTTCTGAATTTTAGAGATTAAAAAATTTTAACAGAAGAACAAAAAGAAATGGGGTTTTCTCAGGTTAAAAAGAACAATGGGAGGTATAAAAAGAGGCAATAAAAACTGCAAAAACTCAAGATTACATTGAGTTAATTCTGCTTTCCTGGACTTCTGTATTCAAAGACAGTTTGTTGGGATTAATGCTATCTTGATGTTAAATCAGGAGGAAGATATGAAAGCGTCATCTGTTTTCAGCTCTAGAAGAGAACTGTTTGACATGATGTAGTACATCAAGTACAGACTATGAACTGAAAGATTTCTGTGGTGTGGGCAACAACTTGATCAACTGTAGACAGTTTTCTTTACTTCTTTCTGGCCATAGAAGTTGTATGGTAATTTAATTGCTTTAATCTTAATTCAACAGTTGAGACAGAATACCTGAGCCAGCCCTATGTAACCACTTACCCGTCTGAGCAATATTAATAATACAGTCATAGACTCCCAGCAGTCCAGGGACTGGCGTTCAGGGGTGTCTTTTAGATTTATGAGTAGTTGCAGGAAGACAAAGAATTGGAGGAAAATTGAACCGGGTCCTTTGTGCAGATGGGGTGGCGTTAGTGTATGCTCATACCCTGTGCAGACTGCAGCAGTGCACCAGATGGAGGCAGATCTGGGCTCTGCCCACTCTCTGCAGCGGCTCTGAAACCTTTTCGTTCCTTTTATCATGTAGAGCAGGGCTAGTGCTTTCTTCATTTCCTGCCTGTTTTAGCCAAAAGTGATTTTCCCCTCTTTTTAGTGGCGGTCCAGTCTCACTTTTTATTGCCATCAAATGCTCGCCCTCTGGTTCCTCCATGACTTCCCTAGACATACAGAATAGTATCCGGAATAGTATGTCTAGGGAAGTCATGGAGGAAAAAAGCTGATGTGTCAGAAAAGCCACTGTGGATGGTTTCTCATAGTTGCAACGGGGTAGAGCTTGAAGGCTTCTGACTTGCTTCACATTTCTAGTGCTAGAAATGTCAGTCACCTGGAAACCGGTCCTACATTAGAAACTGAAAAGGCTGACTTCACCAACCGGTCGGATGACATTCTTGCGGGCATTCTTTGAGAGCAGTCTGTTTTGGTTTCTAATGCGGGGCCTGTTGTTCGGCGGGGTGGACTCTGCAACCCTGCTCCTTTCAGGCATGATTTGAGGTCCTGTGCTGAAGCAAGGATTAGGGGAGCCATGGTAACACAACACTGAGGTGTGTGGCTTCATACACACACGGTGCCTTGGCAGGAAGCTGAAAACCCTTCCCGAAACCGCTGCTCTAAAGAGTGAATTACAGTTTCCTCTGCCAAGCAGCTAACTACTTTGGAGTTTTGTGGTATTAATGTCTCTATCAGGACTTTGCTTTTTATTTCTGTCTCTAAGTACTTAATGTTGTATCCATAGTGGTAATCTGCCCTTTCGCTCTCAGACTCTTCTCTTTGGTAAGCACTGCAGTGGGTGGAATGTACTTAGCTCTAGGAAGAGTGAACTTACAACAGTACAACATGTCAGGTGGCTCATACTTCTTCCGAGTTAACGGCCTTCACTCTCCCCCTCTGTGTGCGTCGATAGATCTGAAAGATTGGGATATTGAGGTATTAGACGTGGGTTGGCCTTATTGAGTGTTCCTGGTGAAATATTCTGGTGCAAAGATTGAAGTTACTGTGCTTAAATTTGTATTACATGAATAGACTTATTGTAAAAAGAATATGTATTTGTGATCGCTTTGGTATTGGGGTTTGAAACTTGAGTTTCAGGGCTGTGTCTTTAAAGAGTTGGTAATCCTTGTCTAAGGTTAAGTGCTTTCTATAAGGAATTTTGCCAACCCATTTGTGTCTTGATTATATGCTAAATCATGAAGGTATTCTTTTCATTTTATGAATTATAATTGACATATGCAAATGGAATGATACACTTGTTTTGGATAATATATGTATGAACTGAGGGAGTGTGTTAAATACTTGTTAGAGTGTGGACAATGTGGAAGCTAATCCAAGCAACTGAGTCTCTTTTATACATCAGAAAGTACTAATCTGAATGCTTCATAATTTAGTTTACAGATTGTATTTTTTCCTGAATTTTGCCAGTTTTGGCTAAACAGTAAAACACGGTGGCATGTTCATGGCATTTCTGACTGAGGGTCTCAAAGACAGAATTAGGTAGCTTTCAATTCCTACATTCGCTTTAAAGGTAACTTAAGATTGTTATTCTTTTATAACTTTTGCATGTGTACCTTTTATTTTCCTTTCTTTTTCCAGGTGAAAGGCCCTTTAAGTGTCCATTTGAAGGATGTGGCAGGTCATTCACAACATCTAACATTAGAAAGGTTCACATCAGGACACATACAGGCGAAAGGCCTTATTACTGTACAGAGCCAGGATGCGGGAGAGCTTTTGCCAGTGCAACTAATTACAAGAATCACGTGAGAATACACACAGGTATATGAGTGATGGTTTGTATTTTGAAGTGGAATCTGTCTGGGAGAGGCTGTGTCGTTCTCCTTGTGACCTCTGTTTTGGTGCATTGTAATTTGGTGTAGTCACAGAATCACAGAATGGCTCGGTTGGAAAAGACCTCTGAGATCATCACGTCCAACCGTTCCTGCCTACCCACTAAACCATATCCTTAAGTACCTCATCTACCCGCTTTCTAAATACATCCAGGGATGGTGACTCCACCACCTCCCTGGGCAGCCTGTTCCAGCTTCTGACGACCCTCTCAGTAAAGAACTTCCTCCTTATCTCTAACCTGAACCTCCCTTGGCACAGCTTGGTGCCGTTTCCCCTTGTTCTATCCTCCATCACCTGGGAGAAGAGACCAGCACCCACCTCTCTACAACCTCCCTTGAGGTAGTTGTAGGTGGTGATGAGGTCTCCCCTCAGCCTTCTCTTCTCCAGGCTAAACAAGCCCAGTTCCCTCAGCCACTCCTCATAAGGCTTGTTCTCCAGACCGCTCACCATCCTCGTGGCTCTTCTCTGAACACGCTCCAGAATCTCAACATCTTTCTTATAGTGAGGGGCCCAGAACTGAACACAGCACTCGAGGTGTGGCCTCACCAGTGATGACCTGGCTTGGTACTTTTATGTGGGGCTCAACTCAGCTGACAATAAATAGTTTCACAGTCAGGTTTCCCACCTTGCTGTGAAGACAGAATAATTTTTGCTTGGATACGAAGTTCTTTAAAACAAATGCAAAACCTTGTCTCCAGTAGCTAAATTCTTAATATGGTTCTGGGGCATGCCTCCATTGTGAGCTGTTTCTTAAATAAATAACAGTAAAGCATAAGTCTGAGCTTGACTTTTACTAACTTCTGTGAGTCACCCTTTCATCCCAGCTGTATTTTCCTTGCTGCTGGAGTGATGGTCAAAACCTTCTTTTTAGAGACTGGAGGTGAAACTCCTTACCCAACTTGGTTGTCAGGTTTAGTCAGCAGAAGGAATCAGCAAAAATTCAAAGGTTCTGAAATGTGAAAGCCAGCGATAGCAGTATCACCTTGGTAGCCTTCTATATTTTATAGAAGCACGGTCAAGTTTCACAGAGGTATGTTTTGTATCTCAGGTTATCCTTTTAGTTTATAGTGTAATTTGGACAATTGTTTCATTGATTTTTAAATGAAAGGTGTTTTTTATATGAAACCATAATTAAATCATTAACACATGCTTCTTGTAGATTTCTTCAGAGCTTTAGTACTCAGAAGTAAGTGAAATTGTACTAGTGTATAAACATGCTGGATCATTGAGGAAGAGTATGGGGCTTCCAGTAATAAGAAAATTCAATACGATGCCAAACTGACATTGTAGCTTTCAGCCTCTATCATTCTGTCTTCATCAGAAGGATGTTTTGGATTGGAATGATAGGGAGAAAAAAGGACCCAACTTTTACTGGCAGTAGTTTTTTAAAAGAGATAGAGGCTGCATTGATAAACTTTTTGAGCTTGAGCTTCACTGTTGTCTTTGAAATTGAAGCATGGCTGGTACTGAGGTGTGTCACTAAACAGAATTTGTTGACAGTTTTTTCTGTGCTTCCTGGATAACGTTCTCTTTATCCCTTTTGTTTTTCCTTACAGGGGAGAAGCCCTACGTCTGTACAGTTCCTGGTTGTGATAAACGTTTTACAGAGTATTCCAGTTTATACAAACATCATGTTGTACATACTCATTCCAAACCATATAACTGTAATCACTGTGGGAAAACATACAAGCAGATTTCTACACTTGCTATGCATAAGCGGACAGCACACAATGACACAGAGCCTATTGAAGAAGAACAAGAGGCATTTTTTGAGCCACCACCAGGTTAGAGTTTCAGTCTTTGAATCTCTTATTAAAAAATGGGCGAGAGAATATTTTGCTGTCTTTTATAAGCAGGGAAATGAAACCATGGGTAAAAATCTGAAGGACTTACTGAAGTTATTGAACTCTTTGTAGGACTTTTTAGTGTGGTAGGCAACTTGTAAACAGAAACTGAGGGAGTCATTGACCACATCATAAACTCCTTTACAGCAGTCCTGCGGATAACAGAGAAATGTGAGTTGCAGTCCCAGGAAACCGGCTATAAACATGAATGCAGGGGCGTGAGAGCATCTCAATTGTTTATGTTTGCAACCGACTGGATTTTTCACAGGGATTTTTCACAGGGATTTTTCTAAGAGTGTGTATAACACCATGGTTGGTGACAGTTTCTGTGCAGGAGTAAAGGCACTGCCTTGAGAAGAAGAGAATCTGTCTTTGCAGCACCCTGATACTGTGGTGGCTTTGCTGCAGTTAATAGCAGTTTCTGTAAACTGTCCTAGAGGCAAAGATGAAAATAAGCTCATGTGCTGCAGTTTTCCTTAAAATATGTTTTTCATGGTATCTTGAGTATTGAATCCTACAGCTATAAAAGAGCAGACTGAAGGAATTACTTTGACAGGACAAGTATCAGTTGTCAAATTGTTATTTTTAGATGCGACTGAAGATAGGAAATACGCAAATGCTTTTGGTCAGAAAAGTTATTTTACTAACATTTTTTTTAAATTGCACTGGATGCCTCAAGCAGATTTGCTGTAGTCTGATTTATTCTTTTAAGGGAATGTTAAGAGTCCTCTGCTGAGGTTAAACATTTATTAAGACAATGAACTTACTTAAATTTTCACACAAAAGCATCACTGTGTTCTTCTGTATGTTTGTTAATTAATAACTCTCTTAAAAAGCTGCCAGTTGTGTTTGCATGGAGCCTCTTGTATGGAAAGGTTAACATTTAATGGATGAATTATAGAAACTTTTGTCACCATTTTAATATTTGCTCATAAAGTAAATGTATATTTTCTTTATATATAGTTTTTATGCATGTTAAAACTCAATGCTAAAAGATTATACCCCTTTTTTTCCAAAACAACAGACTTTCTGACTTTTGGTATCTTTCCTCCTTTTATTTTTCTCATCTTTTCACTCAAATTTTTCCACTGGAGTGTTCAAAACCTTCAAACCAGGCAGGCACTTTATCCTTGTCATTTGCTTTCCTGGCAGCGTTTAGAGTATGTAACTGTCCTCCTGCTTCCTTTGTATCGAACAGGACAAGGTGAAGACGTTCTCAAAGGCTCCCAGATAACCTATGTGACAGGTGTGGAGGGCGAAGATGTAATATCTGCACAGGTTGCTACAGTTACTCAGTCGGGATTAGGTCAACAAGTAGCACTAATATCCCAGGACGGAACGCAACATGTAAGTAACTACAGTGTTCAAGAGCTGACAAAAACATGTTGAGAATTGAGGCAGGTGTTTGCAGATACTCCGTGCACTTTCTAAAGTCAGTTAGGATTCTTGATAAATACTTACGAGGGTTTCTTAAGGAAAGAAGCTGTTTTGGAGCTGGGTCAGGATATGTTTAAGGTTAGGGCTCCTGTGGAATACTTAAACAACGTATTCTGACATCTGAAACTGTATTCATACAAAGCTAGATCTTTTTGGCTCTTGTTATCTTTGTCACTCGTAAAGTAGGCATGGGCTATGTTAACACGTTACATACACAGCCTGGTTTCTGAGGTTTCTTAGAACCCCCTGATTATTCTGTTAATATTTGATGGTCATCTTCACTGCTCTCTTGTCTGCACACACTTCTGGGGGTTGGGAAGTCTTTCTGGTCCAGGTGCCTGCTTTACAAGCTGTTTAGTAGTGCGCAGTCCTTACCATTTCTAACGTAAGCAAGAGGATAAGTTATGCTTTGATACTACCTCCACCTGAAAGTTTCTAGTTTTTTAAGGATTCCTGCAGATGTATTTTTTTAAGTACTCCCATGGATATATTTTTTTAAGGATTTCATATGAAATTTCATTGGGAGGGGATTTCAACACAACTCTTGCGTTCGGCTATGGCAGTGTATTGAAGTCATGTGGAGAAAAGTTTCTGTCTTGGCTGGAAAGGTAGCTGAAAACCCAGTAGGATATGAAAGGTATCTTCTAAATTCAAATTGGAAATGAAATATTAAAGGGGGCTGTTATATTGCCAGCCCTGAACATTGCAGCAATACTAAGGAACTGTCATTTTTACCCTCTAAAATGAAGGCCTGCAAGAAGCCTTGACAAGTTCTTGCATTTATTTAAGTTACCATTCAGCTTGACTTCAGCTCTGGGATGTTTTATTGTGTTGTAAATCAGCCATCAAATCACGTATCTGATGCCCTAATGCATTTATACTGGAGACATCAGTAATTTATATAATGAATTTTTTATGAATTGTTTATTTATGGTTTAAATTCTAGGCCCTCACAGGCTTCTCTAGGATTTCCATTAAGATAAAAGTATGTCAGGTGGTACTACCTTGAGTCACATTGTCCGTTGTGTCAGACACATGCATAGATAATATTATCCTGCAGTTATCTGGGATATGATGTGATTAACATGGAGCTGTAGACTCTGGGGGCAAGTATGCATCCTTTTTCTTATTACTGAGAGCCATGATTTTATTTCTGCAAACAGGTAAGTGTGTCTAAAAGGTCATGGAGTGTTAGATCCCAGTCAGTAAGATGAATGCAATGAGGGCTCTTTGGCCAAGATGGAGTCTTGGCCAAAAAGTGAACATGATTCTCAAGGAATGCATGAGCATGGTGGTCAGGAGGTGGAATAATGGCTACCAGATCTTCTGGCTAGTATGTCATCATGTATCGTGTTATGAACAAATTGTCTTTCATTTCTGGATCGCTACACATTTTATTTAAAATGAAGACACTGAACTA
>NW_010178541.1:0-14118 GCF_000695765.1 Mesitornis unicolor | reverse complement strand
TCCTGCTGGACTAATGAGTAAGAATTTGTTTGATAAATACTGTTACACTTCAAGTGCGTATCATCGTTTTGTTTCAAACCTGACTTAAGAACATAGGTTATGCTGCCAGAAGCTAAGACTCGGGTATGACTTGAGCAGCAATCATACCCTTTTTTTTCTTTTTTTTTCTTTTTACTTCAGGGATTAATTTTGTGTTTCAGGTCAATATCTCCCAGGCAGATATGCAGGCCATTGGCAATACTATCACTATGGTAACACAAGATGGCACCACCATCACAGTCCCTGCCCACGACGCCGTCATCTCTTCGGCAGGAACACATTCGGTAGCGATGGTTACTGCAGAAGGCACTGAAGGACAGCAGGTAAGATATTATCCTGCACACATGTGTAATGTTCCTTTATAAGATGATATAAAATAGGCACCTAAGCCATCATAGTTCTGTCATTCATGTAGCTCTATCTAAGTAAAGCTGTTTTCAACACTTGACCATAGCATCCCCCTCTTAAGAGGTGTATTCTACTGCAGTGCTGTACCTGAACGTATGGCAGAATGCTTTAAAAACAATTGGGCACAAAGAAAACATTCTGAGGTGCCAGTCTGGTAATTTATTTAAGTGCATGTAAAATAAGACCTAGAAATGCTAAGTGTTTTCCTCAAAGTCACATAGTAAATGAGTGGCAGAGCTAAGAATATAATCCAGTATGAACTGTAACTTTATCACTTAATATTATGGGACTGTAATATACTTGGCAGATGGGAAACATTTATGTATAAGTATATATTTGCAGTTTTGTTTTTAATATATAAATAAAATAGCTAACATTTTTAGTAGAAATACAGTGATACAGTTTTTAATCTTTAAGTTAAAATGCATCCCACTGTTCTGAAGACGCGCCACATGACAGTGAAGATATTTATTAATCACCGTGCTCTGTCTATATAAATAATCACAGGCTTATAAGCACATTTATTGAACTGTGCAGTTCTGAGGAAATCGGTACTTTGAGGGCTAACAGATAACTTTGAGAACGCAGTGCTGGCAACCTTTCTTTAAAAATGTATGTTTTGTACAATAAAATCGTGCTCGTGAGTAATCCTAGCTTTAAATTTAACTTTAACTTTGAAGATAAATGTTGCTGTATGAGGTCAGTAATAGTCGTAGATCTGTCATCCAGTTGATTCTCTTCTTTGGTCTTGAAGGTTGCTATTGTGGCTCAAGACTTAGCAGCATTTCACAGTGCATCATCAGAACTGGGACATCAGCAACATGGGCACCATTTAGTGACTACAGAAACTAGACCTGTTACGTTGTTGGCTACGTCCAATGGAACACAAATTGCAGTACAGGTAATACAGTGATAAATGTTTTTTTGGAGTGTTTCTTACTTCCAGAGCTAGAAGCTCCTAGTCACGTAACAAAATGATTCAAATAAGCTTGGCTCCCCTGAAAATATGGCCCATATCCATATGATCTGGTATTTTAAATAACATATAGGGTTAGGAAGAGGAACAATAAGAACCTGATTTTCCAGATCTACTTGTAGAACTTTCAAAAAAAGGGGAGGTTAGGGGAGGGCCAAACTTCAGGTCAACTTAGTCATGCATGGAGTCATGGGTTTTCAGCGGAAAAGTGCTGTCATTCATCCTTCAGCATAACATACAGAGCTGATACTTCTGATACTTGAGCCAAAGAGTAATTCCTAGGTGTTAAAGCATTTAAATTAAATTCAACTATTTTAAAAGAAGGTGGAAAGCAAGCAGAAATAAAGCTTTTATCTGGAGAGTAACTGCAAACAAAATCTAGATGAGTATTTTCATGAATAGTTTTACTCAGAGGGAAGCTTGCCTTGACCAGAATGTTGAACAAAACTGCTAGCACAAACAGTGGCCAGGATGCTGCCTTACTCAAACTTTAAATTAACTATGTGTATATTTTGGTTTTGTTACATATGATATGATGGTAGGTTAATAGAAGCTTTTGGAAATTTTAAATCTGGAAGATGTAGTATTTTAAAAATTCACCTCTTTTAAATGACGTTGCAGTCAAGGGTCAAATAAACGACTAAAGGATCTTAGGGAAATTGTCTCTTCAATGACAGAAGCCAATTTTAAACTCAAAGTAAAATAAAAGGAGTTGAATTTGTTTAGATTTTGGGTTGCATGGTAGTATCAGTCCTGCAAAGTGCCTAATACTTTTGGTCCACCTCACAGCCCTCTTGATTCTGGGCTTAACTATGTGCATAAATAAGAAGTACAGTGGGAATGTAATGAAGCTACTTTTGTGTTCAAATTTACTGTGGAATTGGGACTCAGCACTTTGTGGGTTTGATCCTGTTGTTGTCTGGGTACACCACAGACACACATTTTGTTCCAGAGAACATGGAAAATCACAGGAACCATACATCCTGAAACAGTGTACAATTAGCAGGAGGATAATTTTCATGGATGTGATACACCCTATGAGTTTCAAAGGGAGTCAAGTATATGCAACTGTCTTGAGCATGGTTCGCATGATGGGCCTTGGCTTGGACAAATACCAATATGTAAAGAACATCAATGTGGCTATGCAGAGAGGAGGTGCTCGAGAGTTTCTAAACAAATCAGTATTAAACATGTTAAGTTAATATGTGTTCTTGGAAGGTTCTTGGAAATGCAGGAAATGCACTCACAAATTTAATTTCTGGGGGTAAAATATACTGTACATGTGGAAGTAACAGCAGCTTAAGCCTGGGTTCTTCCAATTTGCTGAAACTAATATGAGATAAAAACCTCTGAGCGTTTGAGTCTCAGGATTAATGCTGCAGTCTAAGTGTATGCATGCACGCTGCTCTCTTAAGAGCTCAGGCTGAAAGGAAGTGTGAAATGAGCAATTTTTATTTTCGCCTTTGTTAAATGGAAAGTAGCAAGTCAGGTGCTGAGTAAAGAGCAATGAGAGTCAAGAAGCTCTTAATTTTGAACTGTCTTTTGAGCTAGGTTGGCAGTAGTTGAAACTGCACGTAAGAGAAGTCATATCAGAAGGCATGAGAGGAGGAAAAGAAAGTAATTTGCACCCTCAGCAGTGTGTCCTTTGAATGAAAGGAAAATGCGGGTGCTTTCTGCACATGCCCCTCCTTTTCTTAGCAGCAGTGAAGCTTTTGGTGAAGTATCTTAATTAAGCTTAAAATATACAATGCAAAGAGAAGAGAGAGAATTAGAAATTATCATATGATTCATTATTACTGAGTTCTTGTTTCTCTTTTGTGCTTTGATAGCAATGAATGAATCCATTTGGTTTCCAAATACTGATAAAGCCAGTAGCCTAACAGCCAGATTGAAGTTCTAAGGAGGTGGTAACAGAGTTCTTCTTGAGTGGCTCCAGAATGTGATAACCAGTGACTATAAAAACAAGTTACAAGTGATATTTAGAACTATTAGGTCAAATAATCTGGTTTTAATTTTAATCTGTCAGATAATCTGGTTTTACTTTTCACACTGTCATACATCTTTCCACCAAGCTGATAGGTAATGGCCAGCTTTATGGTTTTGTTAGGTTGAGGTTGTCTTCAGTGTTCCCATCAGTGGATGTACGTGCATGGTGTACATACTGCAAAACTTCGTGTTCTCTCCCAAAATTGTGTCCAGCTGTCTTTATTCAGGGTTGATTTTGATGTTGGCTCTGATAGTGCCAGATACAGGGATGGTCCTGTAGTTGCAACTACGATTATTTCCTCTCTAAACTACTATAGAATCGAACAGTTGTCATCATGACTGCTTTTTTGTGCAGTCAGGATTCTGCAATAAATGTACACTTTTTATATATATTAATGTCATATGGTGTTCCAGAGAGCTGACTTTCTGCAAGAGAGTTAAGAAAAATGAAGATGTTTGTTTACTTTACCAGTGTTAAAATGTAATGGTGGCTGCTGAATTACTTTTGAAAGCCCTATCTTAGCTTTGATGTATCCACCAGGTAGAAATATCATCTACTTTGTGTGTCATGAAATGTGTTTACTGTTTAACAGTTCTTTGAAGAACATGTATTTGGCAGACACATAGAAACTCAGTTTAATCTGCTATCAGAAGCTATCTTAATTGTCATGCTGATTAGATAGCTGCTAGTATATACTACCCAGAAGAAGTGTGATAATACTGATCACACTTATTTGGGCTAAAGTATTGATCCATGTCTAGGGCTTTGGTTTAATTTTAGTTTTTTATTACACTTACCCATATGTAACATTTTGGATTTCTTTATGTTTAAATGCATTTGTTTCAGCTTGGAGAACAACAGTCTCTGGAAGAAGCCATTAGAATAGCCTCCAGGATACAGCAGGGAGAAACACCAGGGATTGATGATTAACTTCTGAAACTGCTACTAGAACAATAGAGTGAAAGGTATTTTATTTTCAATCAACAAAGGTCCATGCCAGCAGCAACCCATGAAAACTTTGAAGTTCTCCGCTCACTGATACTGGGTACACGTTTTATGCAAGAGTGAAGAACATTTTGCAAGTTTTGTGTACATAACCCTTGGAATGGACTGACATCTTCTACTTCCAACCGTTGTATATTCAGGAATATGGAATTAGGATTATGTAGTAAATTTCCTTGTTATCCTCTCATCAGATTTCAGACTGGTCTACAAGCAAATGAAATATGAAATAGAAGCATTGGAATCAATTTTTAATGTTGTATACAAATAATGAAAGCATTACTGAAGATTTCAGATGTTTAAAATACCATTAAAAATCATCATTTCAGGAACCTTTACAAGTAAAAAGATGACAAAGCCTTTTAAATCGCGTTCCATAAATGGAAAAGTCTTGGATTTTGAGCCTACTGTAAATCTTCGTAATTTGATTAGTTTCATACAGATTTGAATACTCTTTAGGTTATCCACCCCATCTCGTTCATTGTAAATACAGACTGTTATTGCTGGAAGTGCTAATTATATTATCTTTAAATTGGATTATGTACAAAGGAGAAACTTTGGTTGTTCAATATTAAAGGAAGTAAATCTAATGATTTTGTTTCTTTACATATTTTACTTAAGATGTTACTCTCAAATTATTATGCAATAAAATATAGCCAGATTGTATTGTCTAGATAGGATGATGTTGTCGTGTGACGTACCGTTTTCCTTTTTAATGAGACTGAAGTTCAAATTATTTATTTACGGCCTTGTATAAATTTTTCCAAAGTTTATTTATCATAAACTTAAAATTTTGACATATTAATTTTGATCATAATCCACTATAATGTATTAAGTAATTAGTGTTAATAGTTACATTTGAAGCATTCTAGGACACTACAAGAATGATTAAAATAGTAATTCGTCAACTGATTTTGACTAGAAAGTAAACTATCTGTTTTCAAGAGGAATATTTCAAATGGTGCATCTGCGGCATAAGTACGACTACTAATAGTCTATTTTCAACAGTTCTGAGTGCCTGCTGCTACTGCTCAGTACCTAGGATATGCTGATAATCAATGCTTTTGAAAATCAGACACAACTTGCTAGAAAAAAGGACTTAATTAATGATGATGTAAGTACAACACTCCTCTCCACCCATCATTCTGTAAAGGTAGAACGTTTGTTGTAGATATGTCTAACACACACACTGAAATGTAACTGTAAATTTTTTTATATGAAGAAGCGTCTTTACTCTTGTCTTGTTAATAAGCTTGTTAAGCAAGTTTAAATTTTTTGGCTTCATGCAAGATTCAGTGCTTATTTTCGATGAGTGTCAAGAGCACTTCTGAAACTGAAGCCTTACCTTTTACCTTCTCAAAGGAAGGATTAAACATCTTCTGGATGAAGTGTTAATCAAGTAATCAATTTATAAGTATTGTGAGGTACAAATTTTACATAAAAAGTCCGTAACTACGTACCTTGAGGCATCTGACCTCAAAAAGGCCGAAGTTGAATAGAATTAAGGTAATTTATTGTGAATTTCTGTATCAGTGTGGGTTGCAGCCTTTTGTGTTTTTCATGTAGGTGGCCAACTGAAAAGCGCAGTGAAAGAGCATGGCATTGTGGGATAGATGTGGACAAAGCAAAGACTATGCTCTGGATCCATCCCCAGGTGCAACTTGGAAACGCTGAGGTTGTCTGTAACTTCTGTACAGGATTGAGGCTGCTTGCTCACTTAGGTGCCAGTTTTCCTGAAGTGTTGTAACTCTTGATATCCCATGGAGATAAATGTACTATGCAAGGAGGATTAATTGCCTGTCAAGTAGATCAGTTTCTTAGTACTTATCACCTTTTAGAAATTAAAGATGTATCATTTGACATGAACGTTCAAGCTTTTTTTCTTAAATTTCATTGCTAATAGTTTCTGGAAATGGTGGCTGGAGCGATGGCTTTGACTTAGCAAAGAAATAACTTCAGTTCTTACTTCTTCTTGTTTCCCAGGACAATTTCTGACCACTGTACAAATGTGAGTATTCTCTCCTCTTTCATACTAGTTGGTTTGCTGCAAGGCATTCAGAACTAGCTCAGTCAGGAAAAGCTCTGATCCTGTGACTCTCTTATGGTATCTTACCAGTTATTCTTGCAAAACTCCCAAGTTAAAGGTTGTGCTCTTCCACATTGTGCTAGCTGCCCCTATAAAGGAAAACACACTCACTGAATAGACAAGCCAGACTGATTTAGACTGCTCAGTATTTAAAGAGAAGCTGAGGTGATTAGATGTGTCTTAGCTGCAAGGCCTGTATTCATAACAGACTTGTGAATTAATCACCTGTGTGATTTTTCCACCCTGCTTCCATTCCTGGTTTTAGGAAGCTGGTGGTGTGTGTTGGTGTTGGAAGGACCTGTAGTGGAGATTAGACAGGATTTTCATCCTATTTCTAGGGTTAGATAGAAATACTGGTGAAAAGGATTTCAAGAGGAGGAAATAAAGAAGATGACAAAAAAGACTGGGCATTTGGAAGTAGAAGTCTCTATCCTTTTCCCATAGATTTTACTCCTCTTTTTGAAAGTTCTGTCTTAAGGGAACGCTTTGGCACAGTAGAAGGAAATAATTTGTAAAAGAGGAATCCTATGAAGTAAAGCAACTCAGTAATCACTTTCTCTTACCAATCGGCTCCCACATTTCCAGCACTTCCAGTCACAATTTTTCTTTCACATTTGAATTCCAGGCCTACACCAACTCCTCCCTTAAAGAAATAAAACCAAAACCTCTCCAGACTTTGCAGTCAACTTTTCCCTTTTAAATGTTTCTATAGCTTTTCACCACTGTGGGCTTGGCTTTGCTTTACTGTAGTTCAGTGCCTCTCCTGTTAGTAAAAAGAGAGGCAAGTATTTTCAGCCTCCAGGCTGATGACATTGTGCCAGACACACTACGCATAACAATAGGACAGTTTTTACCCTAAGGAGCTAATGCCAAAGCACACATGAATAGGCTGACCCTGGAAAAGTGTGTTTTTATAAGAGTAAATCCCGAAGCCTGTCAACAAGGTTGTAAACAGCCATAATCGCTGATGGTGTAATTAATCTCAGCAACTATCAGCTGACCGATACCAGAGAGATTCAAGCACAGTGTAGGAGAAAAAGCATGTGGTGTCTGCCTAGTACACAAAAGAAGGACAGAGCTGATAGTTCAGATAAACAAAGTGTCTGAGCTTGGAAGGCAGCTCTTCCTAAACTTTACTCTAGCTCCTAACCCTCATAACCCCTCAAATGCTGCCGGCAGTGATTTGTTCGACTGGATGCTCTGGTTTCTGTGATGATCATGCTGTACTGGAGTATGTAAAAATCACTCTGCCTGCTGTGTACTTCTTGGAGTGCAGAGTCAGGGAGCCTTCCCCAGGGTCAGGAAGCTTTTTAATCAGTATTTGGCCACTAGAAAAAGATGGTATTGAGTAAGGATGTGATCAGGAGTGTTTCTGAATCTGGCAACTTCAGCTCTACAGTTGTTGAGGTTAGTCAGATTGCAGACCTTAGGTTGACCATAGCTTCTACTTACCAAGGTGTAGAAGTGCCCTACAATAAAACTACTCTTAGTTTGTCACTGAATGAAAACAATTAAATGTTCTGTAAAATTTTCTGTGGAATTTTCAAATATAGCACAGATGAAATTTCACTAATAGCTGGGTGGGAAGCAAACTGGTTTTCTTAAGAGTAAGGTGTTAAGAGACTTGAAATGAAGGGTGACTTGTGTCCTGTCCAGTTAGTACTTTATAGTTGTTTCGAACTTTAAAAATACATTTATTGAGCCTGCATCATTTTTGTCTTGAAAAAGATAGAAATTAGCACATGCCTTGTCTTTGCAGATGCATAAATTCAAACTCCAGCTGGTTATTGGGAGTAAGATACTCCTTTGTTTGTTTGTTTGTTTTCTTTCTTCCTTCAAAGCAGTATAGATTTGAACACCAGATCCACAGAAAGGATTTTTTGCTTTGTTGATAAAAACCTTCCAAAGCTTGGAACACTATGACAAGAGACCAAAAATCAAGAGCCACTTTCAATCCATACATAGTAAACTACACTCTGAGCAAGGCGTAGAAACGAGCGTTCTTCCTTGTTGTGTTATGAGTATTTTAAAACCGTTGCCAGCAGTTTGACGTTCCTTTGATGCTGTTTTTCATTCTGCTAGTGAAGTTCACTTGGCCAGAGGAAAATGTAACAATCCAATTAGACCATCATCATTAGCAGTAAGTGGTTGACACCTAAACCTATGAAGAATGTGATACCAGACTTTTTCAACTGAGGGTTATATTCAAAGCAGACTTAAATTATCCGAATAAACATTCAAGCTTATATCAACAAGCAAGTATTTTGTGCTACACAGCCTGTTTATTTATCTCTAATGGAAATATGACCTCCTTAAATCCCATCAGTCTCAGGTTCTGAAGCAGTAATTTTATTTGGATTATTTTCATTCTGTTTAGATTATTTGAAGCACTTTACTCAAAGGAATGGTAAAACATTTACACTTCCAGGGCACAAGGAATTGTGCAGATTTTTTTCTGTAACTAAAAAGTGTCTTATGTTACTGTTAAGACCCCAGCATTTCACCCTTTCCTTTGGTTTAAATCCCTCACTAGCCTTTGGGTTGAATAGCTGCTGCTGTATTTTACTCATTTTTCTGGCAAGTTTTAGACTCTCTCATGTTACTGCTGGATTCTGTAGTATTTGGCTGAGAGGCTTCTAAGCAGGTATCTTAGTGAGGCAAGACAAGGAAAGGGGCTGACTTCCTAACGTCTGGCAGGACTGCTGGAGTAACAGGAGCTATGGCATGGCTGGAGAAAGCTCCTGGAGAAACGACAGTGTTCCACAGCAGCATCTTCAGTGGGCATCTAGCTTTGGTTAGAGCTAGTTCAGATTTGAGCATGGGTTGTAATGACTGAAAAATGAGAAAGCATAAGAATGGTTTGTTGGACAGACAGGATTAGCTGCTTTTTGGTTTTAAACAGCCAGATTTAAGACAATAAGAGATAGATTGTTGAATGCATGTTGGTTCCTGAGGGTGGTGGTAGCGGGAAGGAGGTGGCTGAGCTTCTTGAAACTCTTGTAGGCTTTTATCATTTTATGCATCTCTTAAAAATGTTTGCAATGTGTCTTACCTTAAATGATCTGCAGAAGAGAAAATGAATAGTAGTAAATTTGAAAAAAGGCTGAGTACCTCTTTTATGGTTTTGCATGTTGCCTGAAGGAGAAAAAGGTAGAAGGTTCGTGATACTGGTAACTTAGTAGTGACTGTTTAGTTTCTGTGTGTTAGACATTTTGAGGTTTTTCATTGCAGATACAAAATCTGGACTTCTGATCATTTTAACTCCACTTCAGCACAGGAATGGAGCATTCTAATTGTACCAGTTTTCAGTCATGGCAATCATTCTGTCTCTTGTAACTTTTAGGATGTTTTGGAGGAAATTTCTGATCCGAATGCAACTATTGGGCACAGACTCTTTTGCCATTTTCTTTGTTAAAAGGCAGTCATACAGGCAGAAAGGGAGTCACAAAAGAAGTTAAGCGTGTGCTCTCATAGTCACAGAGAAATACTGAATTGTGCATGACTGCTTGGCAGATCCTGTGTTTTTTAAATGTACCTTGTACATTATAGCTTCTTCCTGAGTATCTTCAGATCTTCCCTTACATTCCCAGATTTTGGGTCCAGAAGCTGCTCTTTACTTTGGGAGACATCCTACGTGCTGTTGAATTCCCCATTCTATTCTCCACCTTGTCTTCTTGCTCTTATTATTTACAGTTCCTGAGTGAATAGATCCTTGAGAAATGCTCTATCTGCATGCAGTATAAAGGCTAAAAAGAGTAAAAGGACTGGCAGCACCAGCTACAGGCATGTCTTTGGACACAAAGTCCACCTTTGATGGAGAACCTATTCAACCCTGGACCTTGTAATGAAGAAAACCAGGTTGCCAGCTAACAGCACCTGTTAGCAGTACAACCCCAGATAAAATAATCTTTAAACTGTTCCCTTTTGAGCTGTCAGTGGCCCAGACAACATCTCCCAGCTGGCACACTACCACTGAGACCCGTTAGCCCTGTGTATGCCACGTCATGCGTGGACACTGGAGCACCATCACTGGCACCGCTGGCAGGCACGCGGGTCCTTGGGTACCTGCTGGAAGCCAACAGAAAAGCTGGGAATAGCACGGGTCTGTCCCTGCTCTTGCTTCTCTGGCAACAGCCTTGGCACAGGGGGCTGCAGTGCTCCTGTTATTCGTACCAGCAACTTGACCTTCCTCCTTTTCTTCATTTTCACTCCTATTTACCCTTCTCATAATAAGATGAACTCATCATAGTTTCACAGCTATGCTGGCTGCAGTAGAATGCGATTCATCTAGTTTTTGGCAGAACTCTCCCAACTTGATTAAAGTGGGTTTGGGGGACTGCAGATGAACTCGTAAGTGCGGGAAATCCTGACAAGGTGGCAGTGTACCCACTTCTGTGGCAGTTTCCTCCGACGGCAAAATAAATTGGCCGTTGTTCTAGTTCTCTCCCATTCATCATTATTTTGGGTTCCCCTGCTACCCGCAAAAGAGGGAACAACGGTTTCCCTTGAGCTTGGAAACTCCTAGTTAAAAGCAACTGCTTGTCAGTGAGCGTGTGCTGTCCCAGATAAGAATTTCTGGTAGCAAAATCTTCAGTGCACCACACTGATACACTTAAATTTAAAAACAAGTATTAAAGCAAGAAGCCAGTTCTGCGAATATATCCTGAAAACCCTTAAACCGCTCAAATTTGTAGGAGTATCAGTCAGGCACTGCCTGGATATCAGTTTATGTGCTGTTGTATCTATTTGGAGGATCCTGTCCTGATGTCCATTGCTAATGTGCTTTATGTCGAAGGGAACTGGCTGTGCAGTGCTTTATAGTAAGGCTGTTTATGGGCCTCCTAATGGTGGTTGTAGTGGTTGTCACGGTGGACAGGGTAGCAGAGCTGTCACACGCAGTCTGGGGGGAAATCATCTTCTCTTCAACACCACCATTTGTCATTTGTCACACTACAGCCAAAGAACAGCCGATGCAAGTTCAGAACAGCACATATGTAGAGCCTGTGAATGCAGTCCTTGTATACAACTGCACATTTTGTTATAGTTACATATTTATTCAGTGCTTTCTTTTCTTATTTGCTCTCAGTTTGGATAAAAACTTTTTTAAAACTGGTGTGTTACTGCTGTTTACTTCTTTCTCTGTTCCTTTTTTCCTTTCCTCTCATATCTTTGTTTTCTCTTCAGAAATAGTTCCTTCTCTGTACAAACTCTGAACTGTTTAATTTGATTTTTTCCCATTTAAATTGTTCCAGTGATTAGCAATTCATCAGTTAAAGTCTATACAATAGAGCTTCTGAATACCAGCTTGCCACTTACCCTGACCTGTGGCTGTAGACTCCAGAAAGCAACGCAGCACCAGTTGTATTCAGGTTGAGTATAGGAAGGAAACCGCAGCTTTGGCATTACAGGGGGAGGGATTTATTAAAATCTTAAATTCTTTAAGCTTTTTAAAAATAAAACTTCATGTATGACTGAGGCATGCCACAGCTAGGGGCTGTGTTGGTTTAAGTCACCTATTAGGAACTGCTTTGCGTCTCCCTCTGTGGGCTATTACAGAGAGAGATGGAGGTTATATTTTTTTTAATAGCCTTCCCTGACATCCTGTGTTCTAAAACACAAATGCTTCAGTTAGCACTTGCTATACAGTGCATTTCAGTTTTAAAACTTAGTATTTTGAATGGGACGTTATTGTGATTCTAAATTATTGCACACCAACTGTGTTTATAGCACCTGTCTTGATGTAGCCATGTGTCTGTAAATGCTGCCCAATCCCATTTCTATAGGTTACGTTGACTACCTTGAGTTTTCTGAAACTGGTTTTCAGAAGTTTCCATAATCTCAAAAATTGTGTTCCTGTGGCTCACCACTGCTTGTCCTGAAAAAACAAAAACTGTCTTAAGCTTTCAGCCCATTGAAAGTGTGAGAAATATGTAGGGGTGTGATATTTAAGTGGAAATGTTTCTATGTAGGCCTCACGAAAGAAAAGGGTAGCGACCCACACATCTTGAGGTGATGGAGCTCCGAGCAAACTACTTCAGTGTGCAGGCACAGGGAGTTATATCGACAGCTGATCTGCTTAGCCAAATTAATTTGAAATCTTGCGTTCACGCAGTGCTGGTGGCACAGACAGTCGGCCCTGCGCACGCTGCTGGGTCAGTCCCTGCAGGGTACCGCTGAGAGCTGCCGGGGGCGGTTGTGCCGCCCTGCACAACAGCCGCTGCAAAGAAATGGGGATTTTCGGGAGGAAGAGGAATCACTAGCAGAAGTGGAGTATGGGACACTAGCATCTCTGTGGTCTTTCTTATGTCCCAAAAGCACATGGACTTGGAGAGTGGCAGTTGTGTGAGCAGCACCAGTGTGAAAAGGGGAGAAAAAAGTATCCTGGTATGTTTGGTTTGGGCCTTAATTACATGTTGGAGATACAGGTGTCCTGTTCCAGCAGGCAGCAGAAAAGGGCGTCTGAGCCCTGCTGTTGACCACAGCCCTTCCTTCAGCAGCAGGAACCTTTGCAACCCAGCCACGGGAGCTGGAACCATGTCCAAAGTTTCTTCTGATGCTTCTGCCCATGGACACTGGGGACCAGCTGACCAGCGACAGCAGATTGGCAAACAGCAGAAACTTGGTTAAGTACAAACTTCTATTTTCTACTGCCTGGGTCTTAGGTGTTTTAGTTCATTATCTCTGAAGCTTTCAGACTCAAGTCGGACTGTGCTGATCTCTGTAGAGGTGTCCCATTTGCAGCAGATAAGGTTTTTTTCCTCCAGGTGAGAAGGGGGAGGAGGCTGGCTGGGGGCACAGTCTGACAGAGGAGGGACCCCAGGGTCCAAGCATCCCACCTGCCCTCAGCTCCCAGGGAAGTGAACCTCTGGTGCTACCTGCAAGTCCAGGGGCTGCTGTGCCTGCCTGGAGAGCCTAGGGAGGCAGAGAGGAACTGAACAGGGACACACATCTGGCTTTCTTTTGGGTTGTTCAGAGCTCCTATGGCTGGAAAAACCTTTGTTTTTCAGGACCGTTGTTACTCAAAGGGTTCATTTTAATGTGATTTGGTATGAGAGAGAGAGATTGGCAGGTTTATGTGATGGGCTACATTTAATCAATAATTATTGATGATAGGGGAGATGGAAAACAAAGCTGAGAGGCAAAGCTGTGGCATCCCTACGGAGATGGCCGGGTAACTGGCATCCACTGTAAATCCCATTTGCCACACTCGGACTTTTGGTTCGTTTGGAAGTGTCTTGCACTAGTTACAATTAACAGCATGGAGTGCTGCATTTGAAGCTCCTGTGTTTCTGACTGCATTTTAAATTGAATTGTTAGTTAGAATGTATTAATTTTTTTGATTTAGCAGAAAAAAAAAAAAAGGGCTGTCTTTGGCCGAAAGCTGTTACTGTTTTCGGGCACGTGAAATGTTGATTTTTGCACACTCTTCTAGCAACCAAATAGGAGCAAAACACCCTCGCCGTAAGGCACGGAGCCCCACCCTCGGAAGGGCTGCGCGCCGCCCGCCTCAGCTGGGCTAGGCAGCTCGGCGTCCCCGGCTGGCTAACGTCCCGATCCCGAGCAGCACAGGCCCACACCTCCCGTCCCCTGCGCTCCGCCGCGGGGCGGGGCTGCGCCCCC
>NW_010178540.1:610-829 GCF_000695765.1 Mesitornis unicolor | reverse complement strand
ATGTGACCCCCAATTGGTGTGGCCACACTTTCCCCCCCCCAGACTCCTATTGGATGTTGTGGTACAGGCGGACGATGTCGGGACAGTCACCAAGGGCCTGGAGGAGCCGCTCCGCCTGTTCCCGTGTCCCCTCCTGCAGCGTCACCCGCTCCCGGGGCAAGTACTCGATGGCGGCCGAGAGCGGGCGCCGCCCCGAGGCCTCCCGACGCTCCCGCACGG
>NW_010178540.1:0-557 GCF_000695765.1 Mesitornis unicolor | reverse complement strand
CTGCGGGGAACGGCCAAGGGCGGTCGGGGATGGCCAAGGAGTGGCCAAGTGTGGTCGGCGATGGCCAAGAGGTGGCCAAGGACAATTGGGGATGGCCAAGGAGTGGCCAAGTGTGCTCAGGGATGGTCAAGGGGTGGCCAAGGACAATTGGGGATGGTCAAGGAGTGGCCAAGGGCATTCGGGGATGGTCAAGGAGTGGCCAAGGGCATTCGGGGATGGTCAAGGAGTGGCCAAGGACAATTGGGGATGGCCAAGGGGTGGCCAGGGGTGGTTGGGGATGGTCAAGGAGTGGCCAAGGATAATTGGGGATGGTCAAGGAGTGGCCAAGGACAATTGGGGATGGTCAAGGAGTGGCCAAGGACAATTGGGGATGGTCAAGGAGTGGCCGGGGGACTCAGGGATGGTCAAGGAGTGGCCAGGGGTGGTTGGGGATGGTCAAGGAGTGGCCAAGGGTGCTCAGGGATGGTCAAGAAGTGGCCAGGGGTGGTTGAGGATGGCCGAGGAGTGGCCAGGGGTGGTTGTGGAGGGTCAAGGAGTGGCCAAGGGCATTCGGGGAT
>NW_010178539.1:0-2402 GCF_000695765.1 Mesitornis unicolor | reverse complement strand
TCCTCCTGTTCTTCCTCCTGGGCCTTGGCTGCCATTTCTTCTGCAATAGCTGCTAGGGCATCTTCCATTTCAGACTTTTCATCCTCCACCTTGGTCTCTTCAATGATTTCTTCTACAAACTTGTGCTGCACCTTCAGCTTTGGGGGTTCAATTTTTGTTTTCTGGATTTTAGTGGATGCTATTGTGACAGATGGTTGTCTGTGTGTGAAGATGGGTCCAGTAATGCTTCCAGAGAAGGCACTGAATCTTGTCTCTTCACCCTCCAGTAGCTTCCTAAAGGAATCAGGAAAAGGAAAAAAAATGAGCATAGAAACGCAATGTAAGGGACAACTATTAGAGTATTTCCCACTGTCAGCAGGGTGAAACCAGTTTATACATGGAATGTGCTAGAGCTGATCAGCAAAATACATCCCTTACAGCCCCAGTTGGGCTTTCCTTGAATCAGCTCTTTTGCAAAATTCATATTCAGCAAACAGCAGCTTTTAGCTTGGTTTGCATGTGGCAAGGGTAACACCTTTGGCTGCTCAGTAGAAATTTATCTTGAATGTCAAAAAACTTCAGGTTGGCATAAATCAGCACAGAGCATGGCAAAATGATTGACTTCACAGGATGCACCATGACTCAGGGGAACTGAGGATTTGACACAGCCAACAGACCCAAATCAACGATTGTGGCTGAGCCATTCAAAGCTAATTAAAGCCTATGTCCTAGTTCAATAGTTTGGGCACCCGCCTATGGCTATGAGAACTAAAGCTACTTCTGTTCAGCTACCTTATCTTTGGCACCAAGCAGCTAGAGACCCTAGGGTATCTGTGGATTTGGCTGAACAACCTCAGGAATTTAAGCAAATCTGGAGATGGGATGGGGGTTTTTTTTGCTTTTCTTATATTCAAATGCATGTTTTTAATCTAAGCCTGTGACCCAGAAAAGTCAGCAGTTCTCTGATGAGAGTTCTGAAGTGATTCAAAAGGAGACTAAAAAAACCTGCCAGGTGATGGCAATAGCAAGCAATGTTCCTGCTCCAGATTAGAGAGGATGCCTTTAAAGGAAAGTTGAGCAAGAGAAGCAAAAGTGTTGGTGACAAGCAAATCAGCACTCCCTGCTTGAAACCATGATCAAGCAAACGCACTGTCTCTCTCCAGCGATAAAAGGGGATTCAAATGACACGCACCGCTTGCTTGGCATATGCAAAGCACAGTAAACAGGAATTAAAAATAAACTTGTCTTTTGCTGCGTCTTCTGCTTTTGTAAACACGGGCAGAATGCGGCACTGGGTGCCACCGCACTGAGTCACGCTGGTCTGTGCCCGCTGGGAGCTTTGCCACCAATGGCTGGTCCCTAATGAACTCTGCTTTCTTACTGCAAATGCTCCTTGGGTCTGCCTGGATTGTGAAACAGCTGTAATAATTTAGTCAAGCTCCAATTTTACTCATGTTCACTGCATGCAGTGATTTCTCATCTGTGATAAATGAAGATACTTCTTATCTGTGCTAAAGCTCCACAAGCCAGCAGCATCTGCAGTGCTATTAATATTCCAGACAAGTCTGCAACGATCCTACTGTACCTGTACGCAGCAATTTCGATATCCAGGGCCATCTTGACATTGAGGAGGTCCTGGTATTCCCTCAAGTGACGTGCCATTTCCCACTTTGTTCCTCTGAGCTCATTCTCCAGCTGATGAATCGTGTCCTGCAATGGAGACGCAGAAAAACCCTCTATGACACAGCCACAACCTTCGTTCACAGAAAAAGTTCTCAAAAGGGACTTTTAGAGACTCATTTTAGAGACTCACTGCTGGGAAGCAGTGCCAGGATCAGTGCAGGACCCACCCAGTCCTCCCATGTGCTCCCACTATCCCTGCTGCCGGTATCCAAGCACCACCACTGCCCCCCCCACACCCTCACCGCCCACATTGGGCTCCACACAGCCCAGGACACCTCCCCTCTACCTGATAGGTGCTGAGGTCGTTGTTGTGGCGCTCCTCGATGTCACTGAGCTGCCGCTCCAGCGACTCCTTGGTGCCGCGCACCGACTCCAGCTCGATGCTCTTGGACTGCAGCTGCCGGCGGTACTCGGCGATCTCCTCCTTGGCGGAGCGGATGGCCTCCTTGTTCTGCTCGGCAGCCTCCGTCAGCTTGGCGTAGCGGCACTTGAACCACTCCTCGGCCTGGTGCATGTTGTGGTCGGACTGGCACTCCAGCTGGGCGCGGATCTCCTTCAGCGCCGTGGTGAGGTCGGTCTTCAGGTAGTCCTTCCTCTCCACCGTGGCGTGGGACGCCTGCAGCTGCGCCAGCAGCTCGGCCACCTCCTCCTCGTGGTTGCCCCGCAGGAAGGCCACCTCGTCCTGCAGCGACTGCACCTTCTTGTCCAGCTCCGCCCGCATCAGCGAGGCCTCCTCCATC
>NW_010178538.1:621-853 GCF_000695765.1 Mesitornis unicolor | reverse complement strand
CGTCCTGCCCTGCAACCACGAGTTCCACGCCAAGTGTGTCGACAAATGGTTAAAGGTACTGCCCGTGCCCATGGTGGGGACTGGGGTGGCTTTGCGGGGTGCTCCGGGCACGGGGTGCTGCCTTTCGGACAAGGCACACTGCAGGGCGCTGCCCACCCTTGGTGGTGGGGTAAAGGACGTCCTGGGTGCAGCTGGTACCGTGGGGTACCCGCTCGCTCACCCCCGGCTCCCC
>NW_010178538.1:0-284 GCF_000695765.1 Mesitornis unicolor | reverse complement strand
GTTGTCGCTCCCATCACTTTCCAGGTCTTTGTATTCCGCTAGGGAATTAGTATTTTTTTCCCTTTGTCACTTTTTTTTCCTGGTAGGGTTGGTTTGTTGTTTTTTTTTCTTCTTCCCCCCATTTCCTTTCCTTTTCCGTCGCGTTTTTGGTTTCGTGGCCGTTGGACGGCGGCGCGCGGGCGGCTCCTCCCCTCGCGGGGAGGAGAGAGGAGGGAGCGCTGTGGATTTGGTGCCGGTGGCATCGCGCCCCGGGGGCAGCCGGAGGAGGTGGCCGGCAGAGCGCA
>NW_010178537.1:1929-2234 GCF_000695765.1 Mesitornis unicolor | reverse complement strand
AGGTAGCTGTCTGGCTCCTGCCCCCCAGGATGTCAGCCCTCCTGGTGGGGGGCTCAGTGCTCCTCGGTGTGTCTTAGCTCCCCCCGTTGTGGCTCAGCCCACCTCATTGTGGCTCAGCCCCATGTCACAGGGTAAACGGGTTGGGGGATGCATTTCAGGGCCAGAGCTGGACCCACAACGGGAGGGAGCGGGATGCTGATGGTGGGGCTCACAGTGACCCAGGTGGATTTGGGGCACCTCAAAAGAGTCCAGGAGGTCCTGGCTGAGCCCATCCCCACTCAGTCGAGGGTGTCCGACCCTCTCGG
>NW_010178537.1:0-1896 GCF_000695765.1 Mesitornis unicolor | reverse complement strand
GGGAGGGAGCTACTAGGCGGCAACACCACGGCCAGAGGAGCTACTTCATCACCGGGACATCGTGTCCCCATTTCCATGACCAAAATCCCCAGTCTGGCATGGTGATGGTGGCCGCAGCCCTATGAGGACCCTCATGGCCTTGGGGAAGCCCACTCTGCCCCAGATCCCATGGGGAAAGGTGCCAGGGCCTCGTCCGGCAGCACCACGAGCCTGGTTTGCCGGCGCGTGGGAGCTCGCATCGCCCCAGTGCGCTTGCCAAGCGCCCAGCTGGGCAGAGGGCGCGAGGAAACACCTTTGCCCAGGGGAAAACTCTCCTGGTTTTCATCATCCCAGGGATGGCTCCACTGCCGCCACCGAAACGTGGCAGCCTGTGGGGTGAGCGTGGCCCCACATCTTGGATTAGGACTGGGATGGAGACCTTGGGATGGGGATCGGGCAGGTGGCTGGGCAAGCTACTGATGGGGTCTTGGCCATACGTAGATGATGAACACATGCTCTGGGGCTCTGTGGGGCACATGGGGGCTGCAAAGGGGTTGCAGGGGAACATGGGAGGATCCCAGCTCCAGGGTCTCGCTGCCCCTGCCCCCCTGCACCTGCCTAGGAGGTGTTGGGGGCTGTTGCCATGGGGAAGGGGGATGCTCCAGCTCAGGGACACCCAGGCGCTGAATTGCAGCTGCCAGCAGCTTTGCGGGGCAGGGAACAGTTCACAGACTTTGCATGTACAGCTCCGGGCACCAGACACACCAGTCCCAATCCCCAACCCACCTGTGCCACCACGGGCATCAGGGACCCCACAGTGGGAGTGCTGGCTCCGATGTCTCCCAGTCCCCAGCTCCCCCTCAGCCTCTGGGAAGGATGTGCCTTTCCCCATGCATTGTGCACATGTGGCACATCCCACGTCCCTTTGCACCGGGGTCTCCTCCCAGTCTCCCCAGTGCTTCTGGGACTGGTGGTGCAGGAGAGAGATGGGTCCCTGACCAGGGGTCCCAGGTGCTGGCAGCCGTGACTCCTCTCCCATTGGCACCTCATGTGGCCCGGGGACACTGTGTGTCTCCTCTGGAGACAAGGATGGGGACCTGGGGAGCCCCTGACCTACTCACACCACCCAAGGCCGTCTCAGTACCCTCCAGACCTGTCCCAAAACACTGGTCCTGGGCTGGAGGGGAAGGAGCTGCTTGCCTGTGGTGGGGGGCACTGGGGGGCTGAGATGCTGTGGCTGGGACCACACAGGGGGAGGAAATCGTGCCAATGCCAGAGGAATCTGGGGGGGCATCTCCTCGCCACAGAGTGTCTGAAACCCCGAGCCGTGTCTTGAAATTACAGCTAATTACAGAGCCTATTTGCATAAATTACAAGGCGAGAGGCAAATGCCTCCAATCCCTCCGCAATGCTCAGGCAGCAGGAGCTGCTTCTGCCACTTGGCTGGGGCTGGGACCCCTGGGTGGGGGGCACCGAGGGGTAGTCAGGGGGTCCTGGGTCCTGCATAGAGCCAGGACAGGGACAGGAGGGGTTGGCGCTCCCCAAAACTGCAGCTGGGACCCGAGTACGCAGGAGGGCACACCCCTAGCCCTTGTCCCACTGCTGTCCCCATCCGTGGACACAGCATGGCCCTGCTGGGGGGGACACGGCCCTTGCTGTGCCCCGATGGGCGATGGGTGGATGAAAGGGGCTCTGCTGGGCTGGGGGGAGTGCACAGCCCTATGGGATGTGGGGGTTGGGGACACCCCAGGGAGAAATAGGGAGGTGGGGAAGGAGGGATGGACAGAGGGATGGATGGGGAGTGGGATGGAGGGGAGGACCGGGGGGATGGAGGGATGGAGGAGGGGAGATGTCCCCCCAGGCAGATATTGGGGGTTGAGGGATGGTGAAAGCCCCTCCCGGCCCCGGGGCAGAGCA
>NW_010178536.1:0-970 GCF_000695765.1 Mesitornis unicolor | reverse complement strand
TCAGGCTGGCAACCCTTAAACCATAACAAGCAAGTACAGCCACTTAGAAGAGACAAAGCTGAAAAATAAAATCACTAAATATAAAATTAGTTCTATTCAGCTCAAACCAGGACACAGTCCTTCAGTAACAGACTGCTCCAATGTGGGTTCCCCATGGGGTCACAAGTCCTGCCAGCAAACCTGCTGAGCATGGGATCCTCTTTCCATGGAGTCACAGGTCTTGCCAGGAGTCATCTCCAGCACAGGCTTCCCATGGGGTCACAGCCTCCTTTAGGCGCATCTACCTGCTCTGACCAGGGGTCCTTCACAGGCTGCAGGTGGATATCTGCTCCACGTTTAACCTCTATAGTCTGCTGGGGGACAACCTGTGTCACCATGTTCTTCACCATGGGCTGCTGGGGAATCACTGCTCCAGTGCCTGGAGCACCTCCTCCCCCTCATTCTTCCCTGACCTTGTTGTCTGCATAGTCATTTATCTCGCATATTCGCACTCCTCTCTCTCTCCCTACTGCTGTTGACCTTAAATATGTTAACACAGAGGCGCTACCTCCGTCACTGATTGGCTCAGGCTTGACTAGTGGTAGTTCTGTCTTGGAGCTGGCTGGCATCGGTTCTATTGGACATAAGGGGAAGCTTCTGGCTGCTTCTCACAGAAGCGACCCCTGTAGTCCCCTTGCTACCAAAACCTTGGCACGCAAACCCAATACAGTGCAAAAGCTCTTGGCAAGCACACATGCTGTTCTTTGAGAGAGAAGCTACTAAATGCAAGGGTTCAGGGAAAGAAGAAAAAAATTTAAATATCAGTATATCTCCACAAAGAGGTAGAGGAGAGTACTAGTTAGCAGACAATTGTATATATTTAAGTTGGTTACCAATTCTTTCCAGTCCTCCTACTCTAAAAAAGAGATGGAATTATTAACAGCATTAAAACTAGAAAGGGGTGGGACAGCTCACATGAGTGGAATGTGGT
>NW_010178535.1:0-11146 GCF_000695765.1 Mesitornis unicolor | reverse complement strand
ATTGACTTTTATTTCTCCTCTGTCTTTCCAGTATCCCCTGTTTGTATGCTACATGATTTCTTGCCTTCAGATAGACTGTTTTTTTTTAATTTTCAAAGCCTGCTTAATAAACGTAACCGAGCCTGAACTCTGCAGTGGCTCCGGCCTGTCAGAGCCAAGGCACCTCTCGAGCAGAGGTTTGAGCTTGTCCAGTTTTGGCTCTGTTTTTGCCTCCGTGCATACCTCCGAGTATGCAGGAGGGTGACTGCAGGGTGACTGCAGCTTTGTGTGGGCACCGCCGGGCTCAGGCTGACTGCGCCCTTCACGAAGCACCCGGTGGCTGAGGCAAAGCTGCTCTGCCCCTTGAGAGCTTCCCTTTGAATGGAGGCTGAATCCAGCCCTCGGTGAAAGCCTGCTCTGCTGCTCCAGCTTTTCTCCTCCTCTCCGACACTTTTGTATCTTTGCCGTGTTTCCTTGTCTGCACGTTAGTCTGTAATGCATGTTTCTTCCTTCAGTTTCCCTTGTGCAGCAAAGAATAAGAGAAGGCAGAACAGGTTATCATTTCATAGCCTTCCTCCTTCCCCTGAAGGATCTTTAAATGAGCTCTTTTGTCCAGTAACACACAATAAATGAAACCTTGTACTGAAATAGCTCTTACTCTTCATGCACAGAGTGCTTTGTGTTGTGAGTAAGAACAGTCAGAGCATGGAGTGGGTTGAGTAGAAGGGGTGGTTCGGAGCACTGTTACTTGATTTATTTTCTGTTGAATCTAGACTGCTTCTATTTTTTTCTGTCTTGTTTGCAGGTTTAGAGCTTGGAAGGTGTTTCAATTGCTTTTTGTTATTCTTCTCCAGTCAAAGAGAAAAGAGAAGCAGTAGAGTAAATTGGTTATGAAGTGCTTTAATGCCATGTTCTGTGAGCTGGATACACAGGCGAAGGCCAGGCTGGCAGGAGCTGGGGAGGGTTGGCATGCACCAGGGTATTTAACAAGGAGAAGTAGGAAACATGATAGTGCTTTGCCTGTGTAACTTGTATTTGTGGAACATAAAGCAATCTGAGTGTATATCCCTGGTCATGTCTAAAGCAGGGGACAAAGTCTCTGGTCAGCACTCTGCCTGTGATCAAGGTGGCTTTGAGAGGAGAAGGGGGCAGCATTGAAACATAGATAGGATTTTAGAAGATGTGTTTTGGCAGCCTGGCCTAGTGGGAAGTGCCCATGCCCAAGGCAGGGGGGTTGAACTAGATGATTTTTAAGGTCCCTTCCAACCTGAACCATTCTATGATTCTACAATACTACTTAATTTTTTGCTCTGTAGCCTTTAAAATCTCAGTACTTGCAATTCCCCAGTCTCACCCGCTGTGTGTGCCTGGTCTTGACCAATACTGTCTTTGAGAAAGATCCTGTGTGGTCAGATACCAAGTGCTGTACTGACCCTGTGTGGGATGGAAGTGGCTAAACAACCTCCTCTCCCTCTATGTGCTCAGCTACTGGGAGGTGCCAGGCAGCTTTAAAGTGAGCTGGCATTTCTGTTAGTTGTATCTGAGCTATAATGGGTCCAAGCAAGTTTATTTCAAGGCTCCCTGGCTCTATAAGGAGAAAACTGCTCAGTCTTTGACTCTCCCTGTTCTCCTCCTCCTCCTTTCCCTTTTCTGATCCACTTTGGTCTACAGTTCTCACTTTTTTCCCTCAGTCTGTGGTATGTGACTCCTCGTGCAGTTCAACAAAGGGATGCTCAAAATCCTGCACCTGGGAAGGAACAACCCTATGCACCAGTACGTGCTGGGGACTGACAAGCTGGAAAGCAGCTTTTCAAAAAAGGGCCCGGGGGCATCCTGGTGGACGCAAAGCTGAACATGAGCCAACAGTGTGCACTTGCAGCAGAGAAGGCCAATAGTGTCCTGGGCTGCATTAGGAGGAGCATGTCGCCAGCATGTTGAGGGAGGTGATCCTTCCCCTCTGCTCAGAACTGGTGAGACCACACCTGGAGTGCTGGGTACAGTTCTGGGCTCTTCAGGACAAGACAGACATGGAGACAGTTGAGTGGAGGGCCACTGAGATGATGGAGGGACTGGAGCATCCCTCCTATAAGGAAAGGCTGAGAGAGCTGGGTCTGTTCAGCCTGGAGAAGAGAAGCCTCAGGGAAAATTTATCAATGTATATAAATAAAAGGAAGGTGCAGAGAAGATGGAGCCGGGCTCTTATCAGTGGGGCCTAGTGACAGGAAAAGAAGCAATGGGTCTAAAACACAGAAAGCTCCATTTGCATGTAAGGAATGCTTTCTTACTGTGAGCATGACTGAGCATTGGCACAGGTTGCCCAGAGAGATGGTGAAGATATTAAAAAGTCACCTGGACAGCCTGCTCTAGATGGTCCTGCTTGAGCAGGGGAGTTGGATGAGATGACCTCCAGAAGTCCCTTCCAACCTCAACCATTTTGTGATTCTGTGATTCTCGCACTAGCTTTGAAAACACCCTTTGTTCCCTTCTCTTAGTTTGTATGCTGAATGACACCCCAGGACCTCATCCAGGTTGAGATGCTGGGTGCCTATTTCCCTTGGCTTCTGGTTTTCTACCTGTAAAAGGGAGATAAGACCTCCTACTGACCTCAGATAATTTGTTAATTAATATTTCTTCCACACTTTGAAAATAAGATGGGAGAAATACTTGTCAAAATGCAAAAGACCGTCAATGAACGAGGTTAGAAACTGTCTGGTGGTAATAACTTATATTTATATGTGTGTGAAAAGTAAGGTCATGTTTACCTGTTATAGATATCTTTCTTGGAAAGCCATTTTGTGTTCAAAATGACCACAGTTTACTTGCTGTGAAAGTAGATGTGGAAGAAAAATCCACAACCTGAAAATTTGATTTTTTATAATCTTAAATTCCTTATCTTTGCATTTACCCAAGCTAAATTATTACCTCAGGCTTCGGAGCTGAAATTTATGATGGCAGGACACGCAAACCCTGTATTGACCAGCTCAGAGCTGATGAAGTAATTCAACGCTGTCTTACTAAACATGCTGGAAGGGCTGAAAGCTGCATCTGGTTGGGGAGCAGTGCTGGCCTGTGTTGAGCCCACCTGGTCACAGCTGCCTCCTGGAATAGGTGGATGTGGAAGATTTTGACTATTTCTGCTGTGGATAAAGACACAGCTTTGCTTCTGCTGGTGAGTGGTGTGTGTTTGTGGAGCAACTATCTTCTAGTGACTGCCAGGCTAGAAAGGACTGGGGTGCAAACTGGTTGATTTAATATTTCATGGCTGCGGACTATTTTATGCAGCTTTGCACTGTGAAATACAGGAAACCAGGCTTAGCCAAAAGTGAGTTGCTTAGCAGACGCTTGCTGTCATACAAATTAGCCACAGCTTTTGCATCTTGGAGTGCTGCCAGCAGAGAGCTAGCTATTGCATTAAATGTCTACTACCAGTCATGATCTAAACTGAAAGCTAGAAGATTAATTGCTTTCTGGCATTACTTTAACAGTTAGCGCTTTTTGTGGCATTAAACATGTTTTTCGTCTTTAAACCCAAATCATAAAATATTGGTCTGAGTTTCAAATCAACGAGTATACAGGAAGAATAGGAAAAGGTTTAATTTAGTGAGAGAAAACATCATGCATGTGTAGAAACTATCTTGCATTAAAGTGGAAAGGGAGGCTAATTTTGTTAATGCTGCCCATCTGGTGTGTAACAGTGAATACCTTAAAAACTAATTTTTATAAATATATGTCTTTAAAGAGTGGATACAATTGATTTGAGCTACTAGTGGATAAAAAGTAACAGCATTCAGCAAGTACCTTTTTTGACTTTACTCTGCCTCGACCAAGACTTTTAATACCTAATTGTACTTACGTAGTTTGACTAATGAAACACAGTGCTTTTTGCTTGCCTAAAAAGATTTCCCTCTAAAATTAATAAGTAATTCATTTGAACATGAAGTAAACAACTGGAAGTTAGGAAACTCATACTTTAGTAAGTTCCTGAGGATATAAGGTTGCTTTCGGTCATTGGTGCCCATTATGAGTGAGGGATTTGACACTAGAAGGACTGTTTTGAATTCACTTGGTAACTTTGACTGTTCACGCCAATGCTGCTGCTGTCTGTTTGTTCTGTTCTCTGTAATCTTTCTTCTTAGCTGAGTTCAATATCATCAAGGCTTTCATTTCTTGAGTTACTAAATGATGGCTAGAAACACTAGATCAAATAAATGTTTATGTTTCTTTTAGAGGATTAGCCTTCCTGGTTGAGGAGAAAATTAAGAAAATTTGACCCATGATCCCCAGAAGACAAATGAAAAATCCTGAAAAAATGAATCTGTTTAATTAATTTCAGGATTTGCAGGGCAGGAGACATCAACACCTTACTAGTCATTTTTAGCAGTTCTGCTATTGGTAGTACTGCCCCTGTAGTGCAGCTGCACTTTTTTGGAGGAGGAATATGAGAGCCACCAGCAGAGGCCATTTACTGCTCAGGTGTTGGAGTGCTTGTGAGTGCCTGCTGTGACCAGCAGATGCCTGTGACCCATTAGCTCTCCATCTGAGAACAGCTGCCTATGCACTGGTGCAGCTCTTGTTCCTAGATAAGACTGTGTTAGGTTTACGCGTAATCCTTACAAGGGTGCTACAAGGGTTTCCTCATGCTCTTCCTTTCAGTATTTACTCTTTGGTATGTGGAGTTCAAAAAAGTCCTTCATTCCAATGGCTGCAGCAGTGGTTTTCTGTTTCCCTTCTGCAAGGCAATCTGAAATGCAAAGGCCAAATATTAATGTGTACTTGTCTAGAAATATGTGCTGAGTTTGTAAGTACTGGAGAAAATAATTTGGCACATAGTTATTTCTGTGTACCTCCCTAGCACCAAGAACAATCAGGCACCAGCTGAAGACAGTGACTGCCAAATGCGCATTTGGATGAGGTGGGTGTTTCTGGGTGGTACAGTCATGCATTAACAAGTGTGACTGTGTCACTAAAACAAAAGTATATTTGTATCCCCAAGCCCTTTGTAGGGATATGCCATCCTCAAGAGGAAAGGATACCAATAAAGCATCTGTCAGGGAGGAAAGGCAAAGAAATGAGTACAGGACAATGAAGTGTATTTAACTGTTTGCTGTTCAAAAAACCCATCCACCTGAACTGGATATACTGTTCACAGCTGCTTCAGGAGTCATTCTCTGTGAAAGCTGAAGTGGGAGCAGGTCAGCTGCTCCAAATCCAGTTCCCTGGGTGTTAGAAGAAATCTAAACTGAGGGGTGGATGGGTGGGCAGCAAACAGCAATGGGTAGGGCAGCTGCAGCAGCGATAGGGATCTAGAAAGCTTTGTGCAAACCCTAGAGGAGATGTAAACCCTTTCCCCTTTTCTGCAACACACACACACAGTCTTTTGATAGAGTTAGGAAACGAGACATAAATTTTTCTGTTTGCTGAGACTGAACTCTCACAGGGCACAGAGCTGCTTGTGAAAAATTTTAGCTTCAATGCATAAAGTCTTGCTCCCTCTTGGTCCTTGAATCGAGTGCTAAGCACCAGTGAATGCCTGTGTACTTTGCAACATCCCACAGAAATCTTAACCTTTATGCATTTTGGAAGAGGAAATCAAGTATTTTCCTCACACATCGCATGCATGGATAAATGCCGGAGATGAAATGATACGGTGTGGGGATGTGTGATAAAGTGTTCAGCACGGTGGATTCTGTTAAAGAACAAGTGATGAGATGCTGTCAAAGACAAAGAAATGATGGTCCACAAGCCGCAAGTGCTTTTAATAGGATAACTCTCCACTTGTGTGCTTAAATGTCTTGTAGTCAGTTGCATCTTCCACCTCTGGGGTGTTGAAGGGTGAGCAGATACAGCTCAATAGAAGCAATACGAAAGAAACCACCCTGAATTTTGAGAAATGTTTAGCAGCTTAATTAGATTCAGAGTATAACACTGTTAATAGTGCATAAATGACAGCTATTTTCTGTTTATCTACATATCATTCCATTCTTTGAGCTTTATCCATTATTATTTAAGTATGAGTATTTTAAGATTTTTTTCCCCTAAAAAGCAGTTCCTATTTTTTCTTCCAATTTGATTTCACAAGATATTGTCAAACTTCTTATGTGTAAGAGGATAAACAATATATTATACTCTGCAGCAGTCATTAAGGGAGAAGCAGGGGGAGAGGAAGTCCTGCCCTTAGATATCCAGTGTTACAACTCAGTACTCAGGAAACGTGGGAAACAGGTCTTCAATCTGAATTGTGTCAGTGGGGTTTTCTTTGCTGCCTTATGCTAATCTGCTAATCCTTTAGAAAGCTGAATCCCACGGCTCTTTCTGAAGACAGTAGAGCACAGCTGATGTTTAAAGGAGTTTGGGTTTTTTTTTCTTTCAGCATAATACAGCCATTGCTGAGGTCACGGGGGCTGCAGAGGCTGTGCTCTGACTGCAATGTTAGTGGAGTGCGCTAGCTTGCACTGAGCATGAGCCAAATTCCATTCTGTCTCATCCTAATAACTTCAAAATTTAGCTGTGCTACCACTGCGCTAGAGCTACATGGCATGACAAGTGAGCTTTCCAGTAGATTCCTGCCTGGGTTAAAATCAACACTAAAGCAAATGCACCATTCCTAGTACTCTGAATAGTATCTCATTTGGACCTTGATGTGAAAGCAGAATACAGTAAGTTGCAAGTGACAGATAGGTCAGTATCTCAGATTTCAAACCTCATCATCTTAAAGAAATACCTCTGACAGCTGTTGTGTCAGCTGGTAGCAAATGGGCACAATTCAGATATTATTAAATTCTGGAGTTTGTAATACAGGGGGGAAGAGAGGAGGGGGGAGAAAAACGATGGTGATGGCTTCTTTCTGGGTTTTCTTGTCTTAATACAGAATCCTGAAAGTCCCTTGGAGGAACAACTGCAAAGACTGGTGGTCTCATGTGTCAGCTGCCTTGTGATCTCCCTAAGCTGCTGACTCACATGTGGAATCAGAGCACCTTTGCAGCAGACTGCTGTTGCTGGCAGTGGGGTTTGTAGTTCCTGTAAGGATCCCCAAGGTCCTGCTAGACAGCACTGAATGTCTGACAATGAATGCAAAGCCAGGGTCTTAGTGACACAGCCTAAATCTGTTTGTCCTGAAAAGTGCAAAGCCTATCCCTGGCTTCTGGTACAGCTCTTAGCAACTCATCTGCACTTGGGGGTAAATGCCCACTGCTCTGTTAGGACCCTTAGCTCTCAGCAAACTTGCACTGATGGTTTTGAGGAAAGGACTATTGTTGCATGCATTAGTGCTGAGTTTTGGCATCTAGAGTGTGTAAAATTGGCTCAGGTGCCATTGCTGAGGCCTTAGCAGACAGCCCATAAAGGGACTTTTTCATCATGGTTATCTTTGACTGAACCAGTTGGCCAGGGCTGGCTGGAGTACCTACAAGGTCCTTTTAGCTCTGCTGGGACTAAGGATGTGAACTGGATGCTCTAGGGGAAGTACGTCCCACAGGATCCCCACACCAGGTGTGCACTGCAGAGTAAGATTACTCTCCCTGCCCTTACTGGAGAAGCTGCTGCATGGCCTTTTCCAGACACCCATGCTGCCAACACCATGGTTGGTGTCTGCTTTCTCACGTGGCTTGGAAAGAGGGTGCACAGCCCTAGTGCTTGAGGCAATCGAGAAAAGACTCAGAGGACACTGGTTTTCAGGGGCTGCAGGGCTGAAGATGCTGAGGCAGAGCTGCCAGCCTGAGTGCTTCATTATGTGGCCCTCAACTAAACCTCACCAAGCCACCCACCATCAGCAATGCTCTGGGCACAAACTGTGTGGCTGGGTTTGGTGCTGAGAAAGTCACAGCCTGTGCCTGGCCAGGTGTGTGAGGTAGGGATGAGGACATGAAGAAAGAAGTATCTCATGCTTCTTTCCCTTCTAACACCTTCTAACACCTTCATAAGGACCAGCTGCTTTTTATGAGCTTAACTCTCCCTGGTCCCTGCTGAAGCGATGTCTCAGAGCACCAGGCACTATGTGTACCCAGCTCACCGAGGGTGCCCCAGCTGCCTGGCTGTTTCCCCTGGGACTACGTCCACATCTGTCATGGGTGGGCAATGGCTCGCTATGAAACTGGTAACCCATGAAGGTGCCTTGCTTGCTGCTGGGGAGCTGCAAGGGCATAACACAGGGAAGTCCTTCATCTATTGGAGAAGGCAGGGCTGCAGCTGCACTCAACTGGTCAACACAGGATGATGCTAGATAGATTTAAAGCTACTACCCTTCACTGGGAATGGCTTGGCTGTATGCTGCAGGCGTGTGCCAAACTAATGAACCATGTCTTAATTCCAAGGTGTATTTCCTATCTTCTTATTTGCAATTAGGGTTTAAAACCTTGATGTTGTTTTACTTAAAATTTCATTGATGACTGAAGGTTACTTTTTAATTTTTTAAATTTTGTTACTCTGTCTACTTCAAGTGTATATTTCCTTTGTGTTTAAGGTAATACCTTATGTTTCAAGTTAGGCAGCTTGTTGTAGTGCAAATCCCATCAGAGCCACAATATGCTACGTCTTTTTTGAGAGTAAAACTAATCCTAAATGACCTACCTCTTTAAAATTTATGCTCTCAGTACTACTGATACAAAAAAGTCATAATGTAAATGCAGAACCTTGGTGCTTTTTCTTAAATACAACAAATGTCATTTCAGTTATATAAATTTATACAGGTTAAAAAAAAAATGAGTATGTTCTCCTGATATGAATGGAAGCTCTTAAAGATATTGCCTACACTGCACAAGCTTCTGGAAGGCTTTCTTGAAATCTTCATTAAAGATTGTGTAGATTAGAGGGTTAATAAGGGAATTTATATATCCCAGCCATGCTAGGAAATTAGACATGTCTTCTGAGATGTGACATCTTTCACAGGTATTAACAACTACTTCTTTTACAAAAAAAGGGAGCCAGCAGATCACAAACACCCCCAAGATCAGACCCAGAGCAGTTGCTGCCTTTCGCTCTCTTGTGCTAGAGATTCTCTGTTTTTTCCAGGACTTCTCATGCTTAGATTCAGACCTGGGGCTTCGCAGGGTGATATTGACTTTATCGCAGTCCACCAGGGGTTCTGATGTCTTCTCTGTTGTGCTGGGCATTGAAGCTGATTTGGTGCTTCTTTCACCTGTGTCCAAAAGGACTTGTCCATTTACCTCCTCCCTTATGATCCGGCTGACGCTTCTTCTGTGAAATGTCTTTGCTGCCTTGTATATCTTGTAATAAAGGATCAGAATCAAGGCCAGTGGGATATAGAAGGCGCCGAATGTAGAGTAAATGGTGGAAACAATATGGTCATGTTTGATGATGCATTCGTCATCCCTGCTGGTCGTCTGATGCCGCCAAAACAAAGGCGGCATGGAGATAAAAATGGATATGATCCATACCACTGCAATCATGATGCCAGCATGCTTAGGTGTCCTTTTCCGTGCATATTCCACAGCATCTGTAATTGCCCTGTACCGGTCCAAAGCGATGGCAGAGAGATGCAAGATGGAACATGTGCAGCACGTAATATCCACGCTCAGCCAAATGTCACACACCACTTGCCCCATGATCCAGGTCTCCTTTACAATGTAGACAATGCTGAAGGGCATCACTAGGACTGCCACAAGGAAATCAGTCACTGCAAGAGAGCAGATTAGATAGTTGGCAGGGTGGTGGAGCTTTCTCGTCACAATTATTGCAGTCATCACGAGAGAATTGATGGCTGTTGTCATTAGCGCAAGCACAGACAGGGTAATGGAAATGAGAATCTTGGATGTCACCCATTTGAATAATTCTTCTGATGTACCGTTTTGTTCAGTTGAGTTTATTAAATCCATGTTCCCTTTTAAAGATGTTCTCTACCAGTAGCAGTTCCCTGTTGGAAAAATAAAAACATTCAGAAAATGCATCCTCAGTATCCAGGAAGTACTGATTTTTGTAATCTTAGAAGACTATGGGCCCCAAAATTACAAGAACCTCAGATATTGTTAGAAATTATTCTGACTCCAGACAGGTTTTCCTGGCTAGCACTATGTGGGATGCTCTGCCTCCAGAGTAGGGGCCTCCTCTTTCTCCTTGGACATGCTCTTGGGAAGGGCATGTTTGCATGGCAGTGGCACGAGTGTGCCACAGTGCCTGAGACAGCACTGCTCTGCAGGGTACTGCATGATGCTGCATGGGGGAAACAGCTCTGTTCCTTGTGCAGGGCAGTGGTGTCATTGTGGCCCCTGTGTTGCAGAGCCAGCCCTCCAGCTGAATGCTTACTCTGAATGAATTGTAGTGGAGTCTTGAAACTGGTTAAAATGTGAACAATCCCATCCTAAAGTAAGTACTAATACTACTTGTATGCTAGCACTGTCTACTCTGCTAAGCAACAAGACCATTGACAACTTTAATCCGCAGAAAGTGGGCATAATGCCTCTTTTCTCTATATAAACTAATTTTCCTTATCAGTATGGGAGTCCTTCTGTGTGTATAGATAAAAATAAACTTTCTAAGCTGGGATGTAATTTTCAAGAGAAAACAGAAATGTGAAACATTGCAGTACAAACAGGAGAAAACAATTGTGTTGAAAGTTTCATTTTAGCGCTTCCTCTTATGCAACTCTAAAATGAAACGGCTTCAAAATTTTTTTAGAGCTACAGTATTTTTAGCTAAAATATTTTAAAGCTTCAAATAGTTGACCTATTGTCTAAAGGAAATGTCATACACAGATTAGAGTCTGGAGAACATCATTACTTTTCCTCAAGTTTTGCTATTCTGTGTTTGCTGCCAAAGAAGACAACAGAAAAGTTGGGTGCTAGTTGTTCTGCTAATGACTCTCTACAGAAACAGTGTAACTCCTCTTATGGCTCTGCAGGAAGCAAAAACCAGGGACATATTGATCAAATAAATTCTTGGTTATGTTTTGTGGATGTGCACCCTATTTTCTTATCAAGAAGGGTTTCTGAGCACCCTACGGACTACAGCTGAAGTAAGAGTTTCCAGCTGTTTTAGACTAGAGCTTCTAACTCACAGTAAAAGGATGAGATTTGATCCTCTTGCGAGTTTTGACATACAATTTCTTTGCATGTAAGGTCTACTAGATGAACCCCTAAGTTGGGTTTTCTCTTACAACATTTGAAGTGTAGTGAGTAGGTTGTGCTTATGTTGCATCAGATGCCACATGTAGGGA
>NW_010178534.1:0-4643 GCF_000695765.1 Mesitornis unicolor | reverse complement strand
CGTGGAGCCAGGCGCCCGGACGACACGTGGGACGGGACACAAAGGTTACGCTGCAGCAATTAAATCCACCCCCCCTCGTTGCTGCACCGCGGCTGCCTGGACCACCCTGGCTGCCTTGGAGCCAACTGGGAGCCAACTGGGAGTCAACTGGGAGAGCTGGGGGTGATTTTTTGGGTGGCTGGGGTGAAGGGGCAAGCTCCAAGGTGCACCCTGCATGGCCTTGGGATGTAAAGTGCCATTGTCACCCCCACCCCAGGGTCTCATCCCTGCCATTTTTTGGCAAAGCCCAGATGGAGATGCCCAACAGCATCACCTGCCCTGGCTCTATGCAAAACGCACCCTGTCACCCTCAGGGTTTTTTCTTTTTAGCATCACCCACCCATAATATGATGCATCCCTTTGCAACAGGATGGCTCACAGCATCGGGATGCCCGCAGAGCACCCACAGAGCAGGGTGGGCATTCTCGCTGAGCATTGACAACTCATTACACCCCCCTCCCCGTCACCATCTCCCTTTGTTTGGGAGTCTGCGGGTGTCTGGAGCGGAGGTTGAAGGCAATTTGTCTGTCTCCTGCAGCGGGGCTGGCATCTGGCATCTGCGAACCGGTTCCTTTTTCGCGCCGCCATTAACAAATCTCAGGTCTGACAGGTAGTAAAAAAATGTTAAAAAAAAGGAAAAAAGCCTAAAAATTAAAAAAACAAACAGATAAGGAATTACTAGACAACAGGAGGCTGTGAATATCCTGGGCTCGTCTCGCCTGCGACCACCCTCAAATAGCTACCGCTGGATTTGAGGGTGGTCACAGGCGCGACGAGCCACATTTTGGCTTTTCCAGGCTTCCCAAGAAGGCTGAATCACCCCCAGAAAGCCCCTTTCCCGATCACGCGCCCCGTCTCGCTGGCTTGGAGCCATCGCAGCGCGTCACACCGATTTGGGGACAGCCTCCATCGCCGCCGTCCCATCGCCGCCGTCCCAGTCTGGCTCCTCCACGAGGGGTTTATCCCACACCCCTGTGTGCTGGAGCCGCGTGGCCAGTGGACCCCCTCCATGTGGCTACGGGGTCTCTGGTGTGGCCAGTGCCGCCGCGGCGCGTGGGGCTGGCTTGTCAAGGGTTAACAGCTGATTACAGCCTTTGTCTCTGCATCAGTGTACATAATGCGCCCCGCATTTGCATACTGCAGTGTGCGCTCAATTAAAATGAACTTTTAATTTCTTCTAAGTAAATTACTTCTTCCCGCTACGTGACGCGCACAAATGTCAGAATAATGGGAGAGCCTTAATGAGCTGGGAATGAGGGGCGGGGATGGGGAGCGCTGGGGGCCCCCGCTGCACCCTGCGGCCTCCCTGCGGGGGGAAAGGATGTATCCTGTCCCTTCTGCCTCCTCTGCTGGGGCCTGGGATATCCCTGCTGCCAGTGTGTCCTCTGGTCAGGGTTCTCCACCTCCTCCTCATCACCTCCTCCTCCTGCCCATGTTCCTGCAAGGTGCTGAGCTCTTGGGGTCCTGCCTGCATCCCACCATCCATGGATGTATGAGGACACAGGGAGACTGGAGCGTGCCTGCAAGGCACTGAGCTCTTGGGGTCCTGTCTGCATCCCAGCATCCATGGATGTGTGGGGACATTGGAGCATCCCTGCAAGGCACTGAGCTCTCCAGGTCCTGCCCGCATCCCAACATCCATGGATGTGTGGGGACACAGGGACACTGGAGCATCCCTGCAAGGCACTGAGCTCTCCAGGTCCTGCCCGCATCCCAACATCCATGGATGTGTGGGGACACAGGGACACTGGAGCATCCCTGCAAGGTGCTGAGCTCTCTGGCTCCTGCCTGCATCCTGGTACCTCACCCAGTCCAAGAAGTCTCCCTGGGGCATCTTCTGACTAGGGTGCCTGATGCCACCCCCTGGGGATCCCACAGGCAGCTCTGGCCTCCCCAGGGCAGATCAGGGATGATGCTGGGGGATGATGCTGGGGGGCAATGCTGGGGGATGATGCTCAGGGAGGGACACGGACCCCTGCACCCTGACCCTCCTGTTTGTCTCCCGCCCAAGGCTGGGTCCATCCGCATGTCCGCGGGGGCCAGATGGCAGGCGAGATTACTGGAATTTGATTTTCAGATAAATCACAAACCTGGATGAGCGAGTGCTGCTCCAGATGCATTATCCGTAATCCCCTGGAAGGGAACCTTTTGGAGGAGACGCTCCCCGTGCCAGCTTGGCAGCAGCTGGGTAATCCCGGCCGGCGGCGTGGCCCCCGCGCAGCCCTTGGGGGGAGATCAGCTGCTCCCCAGCCGCACCGCCGTGTGTCACCCATGCTCGCCCCGACCCACATTCGGTCCCGCCGAGCCCGGGTGGGAGCAGATGGAGCCAGATGGAGCCACACCAGGAGCAGGCGGGCACCAGGACGAGCCCGTGCCCGTGGTGCCCGTGCCTGGCTGTTGGGCTCAATGCCATGGGAGGATGTGGGGGATCACTGCTGGGATCTCCCTACCCCACTTCTCCCCATCAGTGGTGCCCAGAGCATCATCGCATTGCCATGGAGACCCTGCTTTGCTCACCCCTACCATGCCCAGTCAACACCAACAGCCTGGCACTGTTAAGGTGTAACGATGCGTTGCCCCTCATTGCACTGATTAACTGGAACATGGGAATGGCTCCTAGGCCGTACAACCAACCCAATTGGGACTGATCCCAAATTCCTGGGTGGTGGTGGTGCGGGGGGGTCATGCCCACCCCAGGACGGGCCATCCATCACTTGCCAGCAATGGCAAAACAGGTCCCGGTGCAGCACGGCACAGAGCGACTGCAGACAGAGGATGCTGTGATCAATGGGTGCATTAACCTGAGCCCGTGCCCCCTCTCCAGGAGCCAAGGAGGGCTGGGGGAAGGCAACTGATATTAATTCCACTCCAGCTCCCAAAGGAAGAGGAGATGGGAAAAGCTGAGGGGGAAAGCAAAGCTTTGCCTGGCTGCTGCTGGTGCCCCGCTCTGGGGATGCCACCATGAAGACGGTCCCCTCTTGTCCCCCCAATCTGGGGGAAGAGCCCTCCAAGCTGATCAAGACACTGAGCATTTTAACAAATACATGTTTATGGGAGCCAACAGAAATATCAACCCATGCCCACTGCTGGGCTCCATTTTTTACTTTTTCTCCCCCAAAATCTCCTCTTTTTGCATCCTTATTTACAGGGACTGGTAGCCCATCTCCCCAGGCTGGTGACCCACCTCTCCACACCCCTTGATGTGATGGAGCCCAGAGGCAGCGCTGCCAAATGCCATCACCTGTAAGGCCAGGCCATCCCCATCACCTCGTCCCCCTCTCTGGGCTGGATGCACCCCCAGCTTCCCCGCAACGTGGTCCCAGCAGCAGCCGGTGCTGGTGCGTGAGGAGGGAGCTCGCCCCGGCAGCAGCTCACGAGAGGCGAGCGGGACCACACTTTCCCCCCAACGCCAAAATTTACATTGAACCACAAATTAATTTCATAATTTTTTCCTCTCTAATTATGCCAACATCTGCTGCGAGGCCCAAGCTGTGCACATGCATTTTAATACATCCCTCCCCCCCCGTCTCCCTCTCTCGGCGCTGAACTTTTCAGTAATTATCGCCAGGAGAAGGGCGGGAGAGGCGAAGGCTGGCAGCGGGCAGGAGTGTGCACAGTGAGGTGCAGGCAGCGCAGGCAGGGGCCCTGCCTGCTCCAGGGGCTGCTTTTGGGGCACAGGGAGATGCCAGAAACAGAGGGATTTGCTTTATTAAAGACTGGGTTTATTGCTAGCAGAAAAGGGATGCTGCACCATGGACCAGCTCTGCCCTGGGGATGCTGCACTGTGCTGGGGTCCCTGGTACCAGCTCTGCCCCGGGGATGCTGCAGCGTGCTGGAGTCCAGGAACCAGCTCTGCCCCAGGGATGCTGCACCGTGCTGGGGCCTCTGGTACCAGCTGGTCCCTGGTACCAGCTCTGCCCTGGGGATGCTGCACTGTGCTGGGGTCCCTGGTACCAGCTCTGCCCGGGGATGCTGCATTGTGCTGGAGTCCAGGGACCGGCCCTGCCCTAGGGATGCTGCACCATGCTGGGGTCCCTGGTATCAGCTGGTCTCAGATACCAGCTCTCTGCCAGGGATGCTCAGCCCCTAGCGCACGGTCCCCCAGCCTTGTCACCATCACCCGAGGGTCCAGGGGCCTGGCAGCCCCCTCCCTTTCCCCCCTGCATGTCTACTCCCACTCTGGGAGATGTTTCATGGCCTTGCTGGCAGATGCAAAAGGTCATTTGGCTGCTATGTAATTAAAACCCGGCAATTAGCAATTTAGAGCAGCGAGCTCCTGGTCTGGCGAGCGCTCAAGTCCTCCCATGTGAGCTGTGGGATGTGGTCGAGGCGTAGAAATGGGGCAGGCATCCGGGAGGGGTTGAGGAGGAGATGATGCTGTGACCCTGCTGAGCACCGCCCAGTCCCACACTCCTGCAATTAATCACAGCTATAAAAATTAACGTGGATGGCTCTGCTCTGACTCAGTCCGCAGCAAGGCTGGGAGCAGGATGAGACCTTGAGGCTTCAGGGGGGTGCTTTTTGGGCTTGTACATGAGCTCAGGGAGTATCTGGAGCCTAATCCTGCTCCAGCACCAAGAACAGGCAGTGAAATGACCTTTGCT
>NW_010178533.1:0-678 GCF_000695765.1 Mesitornis unicolor | reverse complement strand
GGGGCTGCAAGGGGGGAGAGGAGGTTACTTGGTTTCTCGGTCACTTTATTTTGTTTTGGTTTGTTCTATGACTCGGTCTCCTGACTGCTCTCCTGCCCGGGGAAAGTGCCGTCCTCTGTTTGCTGAGCGCCAGAAATACCTCTCCCTTCCCCCTCCTCTCCAAGGTACTCCTCCTCCGCATCCCCACCTCTAGCAGGCAAGTCTGCTGCTCCCGTTGCTGTAATCGTCCCTTCCAAAATGAGTCCCGGAGATTATAGAAGACCCAAATAAACGTGGCGGGGGGTGAATAATGCTCACTGTAGAAAACTGACACTTGCTCAAGGAAAAGAAAGTTGGCTGTAAAATCACTTCAATATTTGCTTGTACTGCGGCTCCGGGGCTAATCCCTCCGGAGGTCAGATTGCTGAGCGCTCCCTCTCTCCCTTCTCTGCTTTCAGGTCGCATTTTGGACATCCCTTGCAAAGTGTGTGGGGACCGCAGCTCCGGGAAGCACTACGGCGTTTACGCCTGCGATGGGTGCTCTGGATTTTTCAAGCGAAGCATCAGGAGGAACAGGACCTATGTCTGCAAATCGGGAAATCAGGTACCAGCAGCGGCGCAGCTCCCTCTCGGCCTCCACCTCTTGCCCTGCATTTCCCAGCACCCCGAGTTGCCTACCTCCCCGCCAACACAAACATC
>NW_010178532.1:609-1045 GCF_000695765.1 Mesitornis unicolor | reverse complement strand
TCGCCGCTGCCACACGCTTCGAGCCGCTCCGCCACCACCGCGCGAAACAGACTTTTCGATATTTCTCCTAAAATACCCTTCCTCCCCGTTTGTGGGACCGCATTGGATTTGCCCTCCGCGAAAGAAATGCTGGGGCGAAGTGGGGTGTGAATTACAGCTCTACCCACCCCTGTTTTCGTTTTCCTTGAATCGTGGTTTTCCGGGGTTTCCTTCGCTGCTACTCAATTTTCTCGTTTGTGATTTTTATCGAGACAGGGGACAGTGTTATCGATACGACCCATTATATATGGCGAGCTTTTATTCTTTTTTTGGGAGGGGGAGTGGTTACATATAGTGACTTATTTTTAAAGATGTCGTAGTGTGAGTACCTATTCGTTTTCCGCCAGGAACCGACGCAGAGGCAATAAAATCGCTTTTCGCTGGCTGCTGCCGCGGC
>NW_010178532.1:0-599 GCF_000695765.1 Mesitornis unicolor | reverse complement strand
CCCGGCTCTCTGCGGCTGGGTTTTGGAGCCACTGGCGAAGAGCAGTGACCGAGGTAGGTACAGGATTGCTTCAGGACAGAGTTTTGCGGCTGTGTGCGGGGGTCTCATTGCAGGGCGCTCGTTTTCGTGTCAATGAATCACGTCCGAAACACAATTCCGAACAGGAAATCCGTATTTTAACGCAGAAACTTTTAAAACTACACCGTTGCCTAAACCACGGTACATCTATTACCATTTGTAGTCGGAAGTCACTTTATTAAAACCTATCAAAAAAGACCAGAAAGTGCCTTCGTGCGTGATTTTAAGGCCACTTACAATGAGGTGCGGCAGGGGAGGGGGTGAATCAACCAAAAACGGATGTTACTTAAACCTTCGCACTTCTTTTCCTCTTTCCATCCACAGCGTTTAATTAAATTAAGCCGGGTGTCTCGGCAGTACGCCCCTCTCTACCTGCCCGCCTGCCTGCTGTCAATAGGCCGGTGCTCCCCGTCTTCCCGCGGCGGGGCCGGGGCCGTGACCCGAGGGCGCTGGTATCGTTCCCGGGGAGCGGGTGGGCCCCGGGGCTCCTCCGCTCACCGCTTACCGCGCAGCCAGGTATA
>NW_010178531.1:1671-3180 GCF_000695765.1 Mesitornis unicolor | reverse complement strand
GAGCAACGCCAACACCCGCACCAGCACCAACACCAGCAACACCAACACCAGCACAGACACCAGCACCGACACGGGTACCAGCACCCACACCAGCCCTGGCACCGCCGCTGGCAGCACCGTACCCACGCCGCCCCACGCACCCCAGCCTCGCCCCACCACCGCCACGGCCAGGGCCCGTACGGCACAGCATGGCACGGGTGGGGCTGTGCGGCAACGTACAGCGTGGGGTGGTGTGGAAGAGTACAGTATGGTATGGTACAGTGCAGTACGGTATGGTGTGGTGTGGTATTGGTATGGTATTGGTATAGTAGTGGTATGGCATGATGTGGTGTGGTGTGGTGTAGTGTGGTGTGGCGTGACGCCACGGCCAGGGCCCGTACGGCACAGCATGGCACGGGTGGGGCTGTGCGGCAACGTACAGCGTGGGGTGGTGTGGAAGAGTACAGTATGGTATGGTACAGTGCAGTACGGTATGGTGTGGTGTGGTATTGGTATGGTATTGGTATAGTAGTGGTATGGCATGATGTGGTGTGGTGTGGTGTAGTGTGGTGTGGCGTGACATGGCATGGAGTGTGGATCTGAAAATTTAAATAATTATCTTTGAGCTCTCATTAGATTCCTGCCCACAAACCCTGCCCCGTTCCCTGCACTCGTGGGCAGCCTTAATGTGCTCTTCTGTCTGCGTGGTGGACAAAAATTTGGGAACATAACTGTATGAACTATTTGGAGTTATGTGATATGGCATGGCATGGCATGGCATGGTATGGTATGATATGGTATGATATGGTATGGTATGACGTGGTATGGCGTGGTATGGCATGGCATGGCTTGGCATGGGATGGCATGGCATGGTATGGTGTGGTGTGGTGTGGTACGGCATGGCGTGCCATGGAATAGCGTGGTATGGCATGGCATGGCGTGGTATGGCGTGAAACGGCTTGGCATGGCATGGCATGGCATGGCATGGCATGGCATGGCATGGAATGGCGTGGCATGGCATGGAATGGCGTGGCATGGCATGGTGTGGTATGGCATGGCATGGCATTGAATGGTATGGCGTGGTATGGCGTGATATGGAGTGGTGGGGTGGTATTGCATGACAGTTACATCGTGCCTCATGAAAGGTACACCATGGCTTGTTGAGGTATGGCATGGCACACTACGGCACAACACAACACAACTTGACACAGCCCAGCACAGCCCAGCACACCATGGTACGGTGCCGAGTGGAGGCCAAGCCCAGGGCCACTGTACCCATCCCCACCATGGCCCGTGGCCATGGGATCTCCCTGGGTCTGACATCCCCAAAAAGCCGAGGGCGGGCAAGGACCCCATCCTTGAAACCACGGACAGGGCAGGCACTGATGATGCTGCCCTGGCACTGCCACCACCGGCCCTTCCCTGGAGCAAGGACACGGCCTGGGGCTGTCCCTGTCCCCATCCCTGTCCCCAGGCAGGCGGGGCTGTGCCAAGGCAGTGCCAAGGCAGTGCCAGGCCGTGGGAACGGCT
>NW_010178531.1:1316-1517 GCF_000695765.1 Mesitornis unicolor | reverse complement strand
GATGCAGGAGCTGCAGGCAGGAGCTGCAGGCAGACGAGTGGCAAGCGTGCGGACAGCAGAGGTACGGGCAGGTTGGATGCAGGCAGGAGGTGCAGGTGAGGGTGCAGGCAGGGTGCAGGCAGGAAGAGCTGCAAGCAGGGCAGGCGCAGGGCAGGGGTGCAGGCAGGGGGCAGGGGGGGGAGGTGCAGGCAGGGGGCAGGG
>NW_010178531.1:0-1235 GCF_000695765.1 Mesitornis unicolor | reverse complement strand
AGCTCCTCCACCTTCCCGAGACCCTCCAGGATTTTTTTTGGGGGGGACAGACTCCGTCTTTGGCACAGCCAACCCTGGCCAGTGGCACAAGGGGGGGGGGAGGAACCCTGGCAGCTCCGAAAAAAAGGGCAGATTTGGGGAAAAAGAGTAGATTTGGAGGGAAAAAGGTTCATTTGGAGAAAAAGGGCAGATTTCGAGAAAAAAAAGATGTGGATTTGGAGGAAAAAGGGACAGAATTGGAGATTAAAAGGCAGATTTGGAGAAAAAAGAGGCAGATATGGATAAAAAATATATGGAGGAAAAAAGGGCCAGATTTGGAGAGTAAAGGGAAAGATATGAAGAAAAAAAGAGGCAGATTTGAAGAAAAAAATGGCAGATTTGGGGGGAAAGGGCAGATTTGGAGAAAAAGTAGGGACAGATTTGAAGGGAGAAAGGCAGATTTGGGGGGAAAAGGCAAATTTGGATTAAAAAGGGACAGATTTGGAGAAAAATTCGGAGGAAAAAAGGGGCAGATTTGGAAGGAAAAAAGGAAGATTTTGAGACAAAAAGGCAGATTTGGATAAATAGGCAAATTTAGAGAAAAAAAGAGGCAGATTTTGGGGGGAAAGGGCAGATTTGGAGAATAAGGGGCAGATTTGGAGAAAGAGGCAGATTTAGAGAAAAAAAAAAGACAGATCTGGGGGAAAAATGGGCAGATTTGGAGAAAAAGGGTTTTTTTTCTGGCAGCCTCGCTGGCTCCGAGCCCCCGAGCCCCCCCTGCTTCCCCCCGGCGGGTGGTAAAAACAGCTCAAAGACCAAAATATATCATTAGGTGTAAGGCAAAATGTGTATTAACTGGGATGAAATCAGGATTAAAACCAGGTTCCTGCTCCTGCAGCCGTCTCTGATGAGGAGCATCCCTGGGGGGGTTGTGGGGAGAGGGGCTCACCCTGAGGATCGTGGCTGGGGCAACGGGGACAGCGGTGGCACCCGGGGACGCTGGCGAGGACAGAGGGAGGGGTCTCACCCCGGGGTGGCCCCACGGGATCCTTGGGGGGCAGGGAAGGGCTTGGTCCGGCCACGGCCACCGCAGAGGAGGCTGGAGTCGGTGGTGGAGGAGGGGGCGCTGGGACCCCCCTGGGTGCGGGGACCGAGGGGACAGCGGGGCCGGCAGCGCCCGTCCATGAGGGCGTAGAGCAGGGGGTTGACGCAGCTGTTGACGAAGGCCAGGCAGGTGCTGGCCACCAGCACCCACC
>NW_010178530.1:0-6254 GCF_000695765.1 Mesitornis unicolor | reverse complement strand
GGTCCCTGCTTTTGGCGTGGGGGTGGTCACTTCGGGGGCCGTCTCCAGTCACGGGAATGTTGAGCCCCCTGGCAGCAGTGGGGCAGGATGGTGCCCAGGGAATGGAGGGGTGTTACTGTGTCCTGGTCCCCCTGCGTGCTGGGAGTGTCTATGCAGGGCCCCCCTAACTCTGTTTCTCTCCACGCATTTCGGCAGTCGGAGGAGGACAAGCAGCTGCAGGATGAGCTGGAGATGCTTGTGGAGCGCCTGGGGGTGAGTCTGGGAGCTGCAGAGCCGGGAGCCCTGGCCAGGACTTGAGTCTGTTTGTCCCTTGCTTACGGAGCAGGGACAGACTCCTCCCTGACAGGCAGCTTCCCTCTGCAGGAGAAAGATACATCCCTCTACCGCCCAGCCCTGGAGGAGCTGCGGAGGCAGATCCGCTCCTCCACCACCTCCATGACCTCCGTTCCCAAACCCCTCAAGTTCCTACGGCCACATTACGGCAAGCTGAAGGAGATCTACGAGAACATGGCTCCTGGAGAGAACAAGGTAAAGGCTCTTGGCCCCAGTGTCCCACGTGGCTGGGGAGATGGTGCTGGGACAGGTGATCACAGGGCCCCCTATGTTCTGACATCAACCTCTGTAACTCACTGTGGTGGATTATAACCTGCCAGGACTCTGCCTTTGCTCACTGTGACGGCTTGTGGGCGCAGGGAGGATGTTGTGTCCTTGCTGCTCCTGCTTGCCTGTGCCCGATGTGCGTCTGAGCCCCCAATGCTCTTTCCCCAGCGCTTTGCAGCAGACATAATTTCTGTCCTGGCCATGACAATGAGCGGGGAGCGCGAGTGCCTGAAGTACCGTCTGGTGGGCTCCCAGGAGGAGCTGGCATCTTGGGGGCATGAATATGTCAGGTAAGCCCGGGTGAGAGCAGGGTTTGGGGAAGGACAAGGGCTCAGGGAGATGTCCCAGAGTGCTTCAAAGGTGTCCTGATTTGCTGGGCTTGTGCTCAGCTGCCCCTGTCACATCTGCACTTGTGTCACCTCCTTCTCTCTCTGCAGTGATTTGCTGCAGAGATCTTGCTGCCGTGGCTGCTGTAATCTCTACTCTTAACCATGTTCATCCTCTGGGCTTGTCCTCCATAAGCTCTTGCAGGAATGTGGAGCCCCCAGCAGCAGCTGCTCCCCATCCTTGGGGTTGGGTGAGGCTGGTTTCTGTGGCAGTGATGACCCTTTGTCCCCACAGGCACCTGGCAGGAGAGGTGGCCAAGGAGTGGCAGGAGATCGATGAGGCTGACAAGGCTCAGAGGGACACGCTCCTCACCCTGGTCAAGGAGATTGTCCCCTACAACATGGCCCACAATGCAGAACACGAAGCCTGTGACCTGCTCATGGAGATTGAGCAGATGGACATGCTGGAGAAGTACATCGATGACAACGCCTACTCCAAAGTTTGTCTCTACCTGACCAGGTGAAGGACCTTGGCATGCTGAGGTGCTGGTATCTGGTGGGCTGAGATTGCCTGAAGTGGTCGTCACCTTCATGTCTGTCTTCTCCTCAAAGCTGTGTAAGCTACGTCCCAGAGCCCGAGAACTCAGCTCTCCTGCGCTGCGCACTTGGCATCTTCCGCAAGTTCAGCCGCTACCCTGAAGCCTTGCGCCTGGCTCTGATGCTCAATGACGTGGAGCTGGTGGAGGACATCTTCACATCCTGCAAAGATGTGTAAGCAAAACCTCGTTCCCTGCCCTCTGGAGCCTTTGTGCATCATGGTGGGGCATGGCTCCCTGTGCTGGCAAGGGCTGGGCTGGATCCTGCCACCGCCAGAGGTGCCTGGGGGCTTGGACTGAGACTCTTGTCCTTGAAATCAAGATGGACAAGAGTGAGCCATCTCTGGGCTGCTCTTGTGTGCCTCTAGAGCAGAGCAGGCTGGGCTATATGTCCGTGCCATTTAGTGAGCACCTGTTTCTGCTGGGGCTGTCTGCGGTCCGGTCACTTGTGAAACCTCTCCCCTCTTTCCAGAGTTGTCCAGAAGCAGATGGCCTTCATGCTGGGTCGCCACGGGGTGTTTCTGGAGCTGAATGAAGATGTGGAGGAGTATGAGGACCTGACTGAGATCATGTCCAATGTCCAGCTCAACAGCAACTTCCTGGCTTTGGCCAGAGAGGTGAGCGTCCTGGCTGGGAAAAGAGCCCTGGGCTACCTCCAGCTGTGGTCTGCCTTGGCTACTGGGCTCTGTGGCAAGATCTGGGAATAAATTCTTTGTCCCTGCGAGGTTGGGCAGGCACCACCAGGAGAGGTTGCCCTTGTAGGGTGGCTGCCCTGGGGTGTGCTGGCTGGAGGTAACTCCTTTCTCCCTTCTCTCTGCAGCTGGACATCATGGAGCCCAAAGTGCCGGATGATATCTACAAAACTCACCTGGAAAATAACCGTAAGAGCTCATGTTGTGGCCTCTGTTGTTCCTCCCGTGGGGAGTTCCTGGGGCTGCGATGCACCTCTGGGCTGGAGCAGTCAGCTTTGTGTCTCGGGGTGGGCAGCTGCCTGCTGTGGATTTTGGCTTGTCCTTCCTGCTGGTGGTGGGACAGGTCCTCGCCCCTCTGTGGCATGGGACAGCTGCACGGTGGAGGGCAGACAAGACCTTTTTGGCTGCCCAGCTCACCCTGACGTCATTCCTCAGGGTTTGGGGGAAGTGGTTCCCAAGTGGACTCAGCCCGGATGAATTTGGCCTCCTCCTTTGTGAATGGATTTGTGAACGCTGCATTCGGACAGGACAAGCTGTTGACAGACGATGGCAATAAATGGTTGTACAAGAACAAGGACCACGGTGAGGGAGCCAGCTGGGTGGGGGCTGGAGGTGTCCCTAGACTAGGAGTCACTACCCTGTCCCTTCTGGGGGCCCACTGGGCTGCCCTGTGTCCCTGGCCACCACCTGCCTCAGGCAGGGCACATCGTTTTGGGGTTGACATGGGCTTTTCTCCCCTGGAACCGCAGGGATGCTGAGTGCTGCGGCCTCGCTGGGCACGATACTGCTGTGGGACGTGGATGGGGGGCTCACGCAGATCGACAAATACCTGTACTCCTCGGAGGATTACATCAAGGTAATGGCACCGATCTCAACATGGGCTCTGTGGCTGTATGGGGTGGTTGACCTTGCTTTGGTCTGCTGTGTGGCTCAGCTCCTGCCCGGACTGGGGTCGGATGCCCTGTGTCACAGCTTTTTGAGCGGCTCACAGCAAGGCAGGGAGCTCTTAGGGACTGCCTGAGGCACCTTTGGGGTCCCCTTGCCACAGAGCTACGAGCTTTGGACTGCTCGGTTGGATCTAGAGTGGCGTTGCTCACTTGGTACCAGCTTGGCCATCCTGGGGAGTGGGTGTGATGTGGGGTGACATTAGTCACTGGCTGGTAGGGAGCTTTATGTGTTGGTGGCTGGTGTGTGACAGTGTCTCTGCTTTGCAGTCAGGAGCCCTTCTGGCCTGTGGCATCGTCAACTCAGGGGTGAGGAATGAGTGTGACCCTGCCCTGGCCCTCCTGTCTGACTATGTCCTCCACAACAGCAATACGATGAGGATCGGGGCCATTTTTGGGTAAGGGCCTGGCCCCAGCCTCCTCTGGGCTGTGCAAGGTGGTGCGGCTTCCCCTCAAAACTCCCATCTCATGCTCCTCTGGACTCTGCAGGCTGGGGCTGGCGTACGCAGGCTCTAACCGCGAGGACGTCCTGACTTTGCTGCTACCTGTGATGGGAGACTCCAAGTCCAGCATGGAGGTAGGGAGCGAGGCAGGGTTCACCTGTGGTTCTTGCTGCCCTGCCTTCTCTCCAACAGCTTCTGGGAGTACAGGGGCTGTCCTGTGGGCAGTTTGGGCTCTGGGAGCAGGACTCTGTGTCTCTGCCCAATGCTGTGCTGTGCCAGGGGAGCATGTCCCTGATTTCCCATCTGAACTGCTCCCGTGATGGTATTGCAGCAGATGTGGGAGGGTGGGTAGCCATTGTGTCTCTCAGTAACCCAAGTTGCCATGCAAAGTGGGGACCAAGGGAACTTGGTGTTCTTTCAGGCTATGCAGACCCGGCCCCTTAGCTGTGGGCTCACTCGCTCTGTGCTGTCCCCACATACGGCATCTTTCCTTCCCTCCTTCACCAGGTGGCTGGTGTGACTGCCCTGGCCTGTGGGATGATATCAGTGGGCTCCTGCAACGGGGACGTCACCTCAACCATCCTCCAGACCATCATGGAGAAATCTGAGACAGAGCTGAAGGACACCTATGCTCGGTGGCTGCCGCTTGGCCTGGGCTTGAACCACTTGGGTAAGGCTGGGCAGTTCCAGTGGCCCTGTGGGTTGGGAATGGTGTGGGACAATCCCTCCGCTGCTGTGCTCTAACCACCATGTGTTACCCGGCAGGGAAGGGAGAGGCGATTGAGGCCATCTTGGCAGCCCTGGAGGTGGTGTCGGAGCCATTCCGCAGCTTTGCCAACACCCTGGTGGACATCTGTGCCTATGCAGGTGAGTTGGGCCCACTGAGGCAGGAGCTGGTCCCAGGCTCCCCTCCTCCTGCTGGTCTTAGACCTCTGCTCTTCCTCCAGGCTCAGGGAATGTCCTGAAGGTGCAGCAGCTCCTGCACATCTGCAGTGAACACTTTGACAACAAGGAGAAAGAGGAGGACAAGGACAAAAAAGACAAGAAGGAGAAGGAGAAGAAAGAGAGCTCGGCTGACATGGGAGCTCACCAGGTGGGGAAGTGTGGGCTGGGATCTGTGTCCCTGGGACTGGAGCCAGCTTTGGAGGGGGATCCCCAGGCCCCTTGCGGGATTGGAGCTGGAGGAAAACAGCCCCCAGCAGCAGCCCCTACTCTCCCAGTCTCACTGGGCTCAGGGTGGGTGCCAGGGCTGTGAGAACGGGTTTTGGGCTGGGTGCTCAGGGCCTGTGTCCCCACAGGGCGTAGCGGTGTTGGGGATCGCACTCATTGCCATGGGCGAGGAGATTGGTGCAGAGATGGCCCTGCGCACATTTGGCCACCTGGTGAGTGACACCACAGAGCCGGGAAGGGACCTGGGAACAGAGACTGGGTCTTGCCTTGCAGCTCTGTAGACCTGGGTAAGCTGGGTCTAACACCCACCCTCCTTCCCCTGCAGCTGCGGTACGGGGAGCCCACCCTCCGCCGTGCTGTACCCCTTGCACTGGCCCTTATTTCGGTGTCCAACCCCCGGCTCAACATCCTCGACACCCTTAGCAAGTTCTCACACGATGCTGACCCCGAGGTCTCCTACAACTCCATCTTTGCCATGGGCATGGTTGGCAGTGGTAAGCCTGGGGAACAGCCCTGTTTGTGGCACCTGTACTGTCTTCCTGGGGGGTGAAAGGTGGGTGACCTGAGCTGTGTACCCAACTCTGTGCCTTACACCCCCTCTTCTCCAGGCACCAACAATGCCCGGCTGGCAGCGATGCTGCGCCAGCTCGCCCAGTACCACGCCAAGGACCCCAACAACCTCTTCATGGTGCGGTTAGCCCAGGTGATGATCCTGTGCTTGCTGCATGTGGTGATGAAAGGGGACCGCTTGGGGTCTCTGCCCTTGGGAGTGGTGTCCCGGGGGTGTTACCTTCCTGCGGGGCAGGGCTGGGGGTCCTAGGTGTTGCCCCACCATCCTCTCATGTGCTTTCTGTGCCACACCAGGGCCTGACCCACCTGGGCAAGGGGACACTCACCCTGTGCCCGTACCACAGCGATCGCCAGCTCATGAGCCAGGTGGCCGTGGCCGGGCTGCTGACTGTCCTTGTGTCCTTCCTGGACGTGCGCAACAGTGAGTACTGGGGGCTTGGACCCACCCCTGCCCTCTGGCCCGCAGGGTGGGCACTGCTCAGTCCCCTAATTTCTGCCCCCCCTTCCAGTTATCCTGGGCAAGTCCCACTATGTTCTCTACGGGCTTGTTGCTGCCATGCAGCCCCGCATGCTGGTCACCTTTGACGAGGAGCTGCGACCTCTGCCCGTGTCGGTTCGGGTGGGACAGGTAAGGGGGAGGAATGGGGTGCTTCGGTGTCCCTGTGTGTCCCCGGTGTCCCTACATGTCCCTGGCTCTTAACTTCCTTCTCTCTGGCAGGCTGTGGATGTGGTGGGCCAGGCGGGCAAACCCAAAACCATCACAGGCTTCCAGACTCACACAACGCCGGTGCTGCTGGCCCACGGAGAGCGGGCAGAGCTGGCCACGGAGGAGCACGTGCCCGTGACGCCCATCCTGGAGGGATTTGTTATCTTACGAAAGAACCCCAACTATGATGTTTAAGCTGAGGGGGGG
>NW_010178529.1:9389-17668 GCF_000695765.1 Mesitornis unicolor | reverse complement strand
GTGGCCGCTGCGTGTCCCGGCTCAAGGGATGCTCGGGTCGAAGTGAGGGGCAGGGGGGTGCAGATCTGACTGAGGCTGGGACTCAAAAGCGGCAAATAATTAAAAAAAAAAAAAAACAACCGGAACTGGGAGGGTAAAGAAGGCAGTGGGAGTGATTTTGGGTTCGGAGTAGGTTATAAAAAAAGTAAAAAAAAAAAAATCCCCTCTCAGCACCCTTTTCCCCAGCCTTCTGGGTGACCAGCTCTGGCAGTGGCCAACCCACCCTGATGACCCTGTAAGGGAGAGAAGGGATCAGGCAAAAGGGGAGGGGCAAAAGGTTATTGAGGCAGGAAATAAATCCCAACACCCCCTTCTCCCCCTCTCATGTCTTTTCTCCCACTCTATGTATCAACAACAACAATAACAGCCAGGCTGACACCCCAGCCATTTGGGGAACAATCCTTTTAATCGGGGAATAATCCGCAGGACACTTTAAAGAAAAGCTGGAGCATTAACCCTGTGCCCCAGTATAATTCTTCCAAGAAGCATCTGGTATTTATATCACAACATGGGATTAGCTTTCTCCTCCAAAGTACATGAGATCAAAGGGTTTTGTTTTTTCCCGGGGACCTCATGGAGGTGCCCCCACTTCCCTGTGGCTGAGACATGCGAGGGTCCCAGTAAGGAACAAACTTTGATGGGCCCAGGCGAGCTGAGCTGGGGCAAAGGGAGAGGTTCAGGTCTTGGCTGAGCATGGGGAAGGTGTGGGGAATCTTTTTGGGGTTTATCCCATCCCTTTCTGCACCGCCGAGAGTTGGTACTGGGCATCCCAGCTTGGTGGGGGTCAGGAACAGGGGGATTGGAGCAAGAGCTGCCCTTCCCCTGTTCTCTCTCATCCCGCTCCAGCTCCAGTTTAGGCCTCACTGGTGTTCCTGGGCTGGGTCGTAAAAATATTTACAAGACACTGTTAAACCAGCAATAAAAGCAATTAACTTTAATGGCACCTTGGTTGGGATTTTTCTCTCTTCTCCTCTCCTCCTAGAGCCCACAGCAGGCCAGGAGCAGCACAGAGCCTGCTCATTCCCCATGTCCCAAGATCTGGGGAAGAGAGAAGGCAGCCAGCACCCAGCACCCTGCCTTGGGTGTTCAAGGAGGGGTCTACTTGGCCAGCCTGGATTTTGGGGAGGTTTGGGATGTCCTTCACATAAGGACGGACCCCACAGGATGCTTCTGGCCCTTCCCGGCCCCCAGCCTGCCTCCCCAGGTGGAGAGGTGTGTGGGAGGTGCTTTACTGACCCTTCCCTGTCAAATACTCCACCATCCTGGGCTCCCTTTGCTCACAGTCACAGTATTTTTCTTTCTCTCAAATAAGGGAATTAATTTCTAAGAAAGTGGAAATGTCAATGGCAGATATAAATCAGAAGTGGCCAGAGGATGAACATTATCCAAAGTGAAGCAATTTAGTAAAATAATCTCTTTCCTTCCATCTTTCCCTCCCCTAATGAAAATGAAATTATTAGCCCGGCAGTATAAATGATAGTGCAGCACCAGTTGGAGATGCTGTTTGGGATGAGTTCATTAGATAGATGGCATGGAGAAAAATTTACGAAAAATACAAATAAATATTGATGCTTACTTTTGCTGATCACCAAGGAGGAGTTATCTATCAATAATGTGATAGCAAATATATTTCTTGGGATAGCAAATAAGTTTCCTGTAATGATGGAAGAGACAGTCATCTTTTCTTGGAATACTTCTATGTTGGTATTTGAACATCTGGACAGATTGTGCAAAACATCCTCTAAAAACAGCATTGCTTCGTTGATCTCAAAAGTTATTAAAAATAAAAGAGCTGGCAACAGAAACAAATCATAAAGTATATTTGGATTTTATATGAAATTTCCACTCTGAAATAAACTGTAGTATTTCACAGAAGATGAGAGAGTCCAACCACGTTAGGCTACATAAAAAAGTCAGCAACCCAAAGATTTCAAATATTCCAAAATAAACTGCTTCTCCAACAGCTTTGTAAAAATAAGTCCCTCCTGGGCAGAAGCCTGGCTCCAGCAGCATGGCTGTGGCTGACATCCTCATGCCAGAGCCCTGGTCGTACATCTAAACCCACCGTGAACTGCATGTGAGAGCCTCCAGCCCTGACCTCACCTGCAGGAGATGGATAAGGGACAGAGGATGGGTTAACCTGGCTTGAAACTCTCCCTTAGCAGGGACAGCCATACCCCTAGAATGAACGGGGACGACATTTGTCATCCATCCACCCCCGTGCTTTTTAAAGCCCGACTGGCTTATTTCTCACGCTCTCAAACACAAGGAGCATCTTATTAGTACACGGATGCCACCATGCAATTTGCTCTAGTTTTGCGCCTCAAGCTTTACCTCTGTGCAAATGTCCGGAGAGGGAGCAGGATAATTATGGGGCTGCAGCTCTGCTGACACAGGGGCAGGGCCATGCCAACAAGCCGCAGCCTGTCAGCTGCTCCGCACTAACTGTCCGTGGGGCTGCCCTTACCCCAGCCCAAACAAGGAGTTACCCAGAGCGGAGCCTCCTCCTTCTCTGTTCACCCCACGTCACTTTTTCTGCTTTTTCCCTTCCTAGAAATATTTTTTGTGCTTCAAAAGTGCTGGGAAGGCACCATGGTTTGCAGTGTTCTGAAGCAGATAGATTAAATATAGCCAGAGCACAGTTTTTCTTCGGAGTAGACAAATCCTCTTTTTTTCTGTGGTTCCAACAAAGTAGGAACTTTCATCTAAAATGGGCATATCAATTTCTTGCTTATTTACTTCTCTTACTTCTTCTTGGAGCAAGCAGGAGCATAGGAGGTTCCATGTGAACATAAGGAAAAACTTTTTTACTGTGAGGGTGACAGAGCCCTGGCCCAGGCTGCCCACAGAGGTTGTGGAGTCTCCTTCTCTGGAGACATTCAAAACCCACCTGGACATGTTCCTGTGTGACCTGGTCTGGGTGATCCTGCTCTGGCAGGGGGGTTGGACTGGATGAGCTTTTGAGGTCCCTTCCAACTCCTAACATTCTGTGAATCTGTGATTCTGTGATTCTCCCTTTGGGTGTCCTTGCACTGCATGTAGAGCAGAGGGCGGCTTCTGCGATTGGCAGTATCTCGAGATGTTCCTTGCACCCGGGGAATAAAACCAGAGACAGGGAGTTGTATGCAGTTGAACACCACGAGTTCCCATTGATCTGCGAGGCTGTGTGAACCAGCTGCATGCATGCTCCTGGCCCAGTGATTTCCATCTCTACCAGCCCTCTAATGCTTTTTTTTTAACCCTGAGTTAGTGGTTTAACCCTGGTGACAAGTGGATTGCTTTCGTTACCTTTGCAAACCACTTAGAAACCTGCTTTTGACTCGAGGCTGGAAAATGCTGTCCTAGCCCCTTCCTGATACAAATAAAATGAGTTTGCCCCAACTAACCATAGGGAGCACGCACACAGGCAGTTAATGGGGCTCAGCTAACGAGCAGTAACTCATTAAGTTTCAGTGACTTAGTCCCTTATGTCCACCTGTCTATAAGGGAGACCACACAGAAGCAGAAAGAGCAGCCGACTCTCCATGGCCCTGTTGGCCTGAGTCAAGGGGGAGGTGATAATTATTTGTTTGAGCTCTCCTGTTTTAGGAGAGTCTCTGTTTGTTTATTTCTAAGCTGATCAGGATTTGGACCGTGTTTGCCTTGGGGCTGGTGAGAGCAGAAGCATCACTGGTGGAGGCGTCAGGGCGAGGGGAATGCATGGGATGCAGGGATGGGACTGCTCTGGGAATCGTTGGGGAATCTTGGCTAATGATAATTGCATTTGGAAGGTGTCACACGCAGGGCTGTTGGCAGGCTCAGGAAGACAGGCGCTCCTGACAAGTGACTCCCTAGTGGGAAGGGGATTAGGGGACGGTTTTATGGCATTTAAGCACCCTCCTCCCCTAACTTCACGACAGATAGCTAACGGGTAAAAGTATTCTGTTTCCTTGCTCTGCTATCACTAGAGCTCTCAGCAAAAGGGAGACAAAGCCTGGGGTTATCTCCTAAGTGTTTCCCACTGCCTTGCTTAGCTGTTTGGCTCCTCTAATTCCAGTCACAGGCCCCTTAATTCTCCTCCAGTGTTGCAGATGGGGCTGGAGACAAGGCCAAGCACTTTGCAGGACCCTCATGCTGAGGGACCCCACAGCTTGACCCATGTCCCCATCTCCTGCTCCAATGCATGTTGCAAATAGAATGTAGTGAGCTGCACATAGCAGGTCAGGGAAAAAAAACTTGAGCGTTGAAGCTTGGGCGTGCGGCTGCTCCTCAGAGCAGGACACTAAAGGTCCCCTCTGTCACCAGCCCAGTATATCTGCTGGTAACTTGAGCCCAAACTTTCTTATCACCTCCCATGGGAAGCATCATACATAGCTCCTTGGAGCAGGAGAACGGCAAAGTGGAATTGCTACTTTAAAAAGCCACTCGCAGATAGGCTTTTCTGCTTTGCCTTTGCTGGTTATACAAGCACTGCTTAGGGAAGAAAAAAAACCCCGACACTGGAGACAGACTTGAAACAACTGCACTCTGCTGGATGAGCGTGCGTGTGAGATATGGAGTAGATTACAGCTTGACATGGCACGTAAAAACACTTTTTCCTTTTAACACCTTTATTGCAAGTTTTAAAGGGTAATCAGAGTATGTTCTTAGCTGTTTGCTTCTGTGCTATAAAAGGACACTCGTACCTGTGAAATCCTATGACCTACAAATAGTAAAAATTGTGTATTTTTTGCACCAGTGACCTTTTGAGTGAAGGTACATAAATAAAACGTAAGCAAGGTGTTGAAGATGCATTGTATAACAGGAGGACGGTGGGGGCAGTGCTGGTTCCCACTAAAGTGAGGAGGTAAAGTATCATGAGTATTTGCTTAAGGAAAATGAATCTGGTCCCGAGGTAGCATGGTTTCCCTGGAGTCAGTGGAATGGTGCCAGGGTGCGTTGGGCCTCAGAGAAATGCACAATCGCGCTCAGAGGAAGGCACCTGTGTGCGCTCTCAGATCCTTCCCTGCCTCTCAAATCCCCATCCCAAGGTTTTCTTTACTGCTTTTTCCCTGGGAGGTTTGGATAGGGAGGTTTGGGTTCAGGTCAGATGGGTTGAGAAAGGAGTAGAACAACGGGTGGAAATGAAAAAAATAAACCTCAACGGCTGCTACTCAATCTCCTGCCACCCCAGCCCCTTGGCTGCAGCCAAGGAGGGTCTGTGTAGCAGTGGGTTGCAGTCACTCCCTGTTTGCCCATCCCTGCAGAGCCCTTGCTGCCCATCTCCCTAGGATAGGCACGGTCCTGCCCAGGAGCCTTTCCAGCGCTTGCCATGACAGCTCCCAGCACCTCTGCCACCGGGTCTGCAGCAGCTGCAGCTCTGCGCAGCGAGATGTCCCTCCCTGCAAACTCTGTTCCCTTTGGTCTTATTTTTTATTTCTGCTGCTTTATGGTTTGTTGTTTGGTTTTTTTTTCTTTTCCTGGAGTCAAACTCAATGAAAGTCTGAGAATGAAGTCGAACAAGTGAATTTTGTGGCCTTGCCTACACAAGGTCATGAGATTTTGTAAGAGACCAGGGGCTGGAATGCCTTGAGCTCTTGACGGCAGCACTGCACTTTGCTTCCTCAGACACACTGCGGCTCGGGAGGGTGGTTTTTAGTAAACAGGGCTCATACAGGGACCTGGCCCTGCTTTGCCGTGATGTTTGGGAAAAGGTGTGGGAGCGGTGGTAGCACTGGTTGAGCCGGATGGAGTCTGACTCCATCCCTCTGTCTGGAAACGAAGCAAATGCCTCTGCCCCACTATCAGCTCTGTGCATCATATGATTCATGCTCGAGGAGTCCCAGAATTACAGCTGTAAGGCACATTGTGTTTAGGCTCACTAAAATCATTCTGTCATAAAAGGGCTGGCGTTGTGGGTGCACTGGGGAGGAGAAAAAATAGAAAAAGACTCACAAAGACAAGGCAGGCAACCAGCCATCTTGTGCAACCAATATTCCTGCAACTGTTTCCTTACTCAGAGTCCGGTTCTTTTAAAATGCCAAGCACCTTCTTGCCCCGAGCAGCTGCTTTGCTCTTCCCTGGGGGCACAGGGAGGACATGGACTCACCAAGCACATCCATGCCATCTTGCATGCCCATGCAGCAGCTGCAACCAGCCTTTTCCTTCCCTGTCCTCAACATACCTAAAATGTATCAATTTTCATTTGTTTCCAAATTATCCTGAGATCGCATGACTTGATTAAAGGCTGGTTGAAACGTACAGTGCAATCTGGTTCATCTCCAAGCTGCTCTTTTTTTTTTTTTCCACGGATAACAAGGGGCTGGACTGAGAGCAAAGGATCTTTTCCAAGCCCACATCTTGGAGTGGAGCTGCTGAGGTGGGGGGCACCCAGCGTGCGGAAAGTATCCCAGGTAGTTGATGTTTTCCTGTGTTTGGAAATTGGGGGAAGGAAAAGGGTGTTGCACCATTGTGGGTTTTGTCTCTTTTGGTAAAAGATGCCATGGCAGCCCTTGAGTTTGTTCGCGTGCCCTGTGCCATGCCAGGTACCTGCAGCAGCTTAGCATCACCTCACAGCATGTGAGAGAATCCAGTCAGTGTTGAGATGCTACCACCAAGAAAATCCCCATCCTCTCTCCTTGCAAAGCACCTTTTCGCCCAGGAGGGCTCCTTGCCCTGGCCAGCTGAGTGGGCGAGGGCTTGGAGGAGCTCGCTGGGGGCCACGGAGCAGGTCTGAAGAGGCAACCAGTGGAAGGACCACTTAGCCCTCATCCCTTTCAAACTCAGAGGCTTGACTTAAGAAAGTCCAGCTTAGTCTGACACCTGGCTGCTGCTCAGCTTTATTTGCTGGTATCCCACCCTTCTTTATAATAATCCTGGATGCCCCTGGTATTTGTAAGTGTTCTCACTTAGGTTCGACTTTAAACTAAATAGTTTTTGGTTGCCAGCAAAGGACAGTGTTCGCTTTCTCCCATGAGTGTTGCTCAGCCAGAGGTTCGCAGCCTGTATGAGCTCGGGAAAGCCAGTTGGTGAAGGAAGGGAGAACTAAGGGGAAGGGAATTGCTGAAAAAGTTATTGCAATGGAAAGCCAAAAAAATCCTGCTCCTCTGCTTTCCCAGTGCCAGGTATTCTCTGTCAGTGCTCTCTCGAAATGTATGCCTGCGGAGGGAGTGTGAGGATGGAGAGATGTCATTGAAATGTTTCTGTTCTTACTTTTATGAGAGATGAATGGGAATAATAACACTTTTTTTTTCTTTCCCCCTGAAGTAATCAAAAAAGACTGGTGGGTTGTTCTAGATCAGACTGTGCTCCGCAGTGGGTACGAGATCAACATTGTTAATATGCTTCTGTTTATTATTCTACCAGATCTCATTGCTATTAGTCATAAAGTCATACTACAGTTAACTACTTTCCAAAATCATCCTGGGGACACCTCTCCTAAATTATTTCCATGCTGGTCATTTGCCATTTATTTCCTTCTCCTGTTTTCTGTCTCAACAACTTTTTAATCTATGACAGCACTTTATCTCCCAACCCTATGATTATAAAATTTCCTTCAGAGACTCTACTGAAGGGCTTTATCAAAAGCCCTTTGAACCTCTCCATAAATTAGAATCTCTGTTCTCCTTTTCCTACTATTTTGTTAACTCTTTCAGGGGTTCATAGGGATAAGGAAGGTTTAATTCACCTTCACCAGCACCAGAGTCCCCTCTTTTTTTCTTTACTCACAGCAGTTAATTTACAACACTATTTTGGTATTATTTTCTCTTTTTATCATCCTTTTTTCTCCCTGCCAGATCACACATCCAGATCACTGGCTTGAGAACCACATTTTGGCCTTGACCAAGCTCATAGCTCCCCTTTACCTGACACTCGTGACTGATAACATGGAGCAGATCCTGCTGATGCTCAATGAGCAGAGCCTTGGCTCTGGAAAACTGCGCTGATTTACTCCAGCCCATGTGCAACCACCACCTTTTTCTGGTTGGCAACAGACACTTTATTCTCACCAATATTTGGCATTTTCAGATGGTCTTCTCTTGTCATTTCTCTGATTGCTGTTCTTTGGCTGCTGCCTAGCTTCTCAGTTTGATAGGAGGTGGCCCTTGCTCCCTGGTGTCATGAAAAAGATCAAAGGGATCAGTGGGAACAACCTTGTCTGAAGGACAGAGCATTGGACTGGCACTCTGGAGCCTTGGGTTGTTTCTCCCTGCCTCTATTCTTGACCAGATAAGTAACTTGGGGTGAGTCAGTTCAATTCTCTTTAACCCTCCCATTTTCCC
>NW_010178529.1:1641-9378 GCF_000695765.1 Mesitornis unicolor | reverse complement strand
GTCTGCAGTTTAGATTTTAATATATCTGCTGCAGGAAATTGTCTCTCACTGGGTGTTTGCACAATGCCTATTGCAATGAGATCCTGGAGAAAAAATCGTAAGTCAACTTGGAAATCTCTTCCTTGAATATCTGAATCTGCTTTCCTTCTTTGATGGATTCTTTCCTGTAGCTTCTTCTCTGGCTGCATGTTGATAATATGCAATTACTCCTTTTTCTTCAGAGAGTTGCTGAGAAAAGGAGATTTAAGTGGCTTTACCCTTTCCTTTCATCCCCTTCCCCTAGCAAATTTTGAATGCAGATGGTGGTTTCAGTCAAAGTTGACCAAAAGGGTGAAAGTTTCCTGAAACATTTGTGAAAATAGTGGCAAAAGGATAAAGGAGGAGATCATTAGTGATTCCTGCTGAAGTAGTGGGTATTACCTCAAGCACTCATTTCTGGTTAGACACCCAAGGATCCACACTGGGGACAGCTGCCTGGAACCCAGAGTGGGTGATAAAGCTATCACTGGTGTCCACGTGTTACTGGACACTGGAGAAACCAGTCAACAGAGAGTCCATCCCTAGTGCAGAACCCATGGGGACCAAGGAGGGATTAATTCCTGCCTGAGCCTTAGTGTAACTCAGTTAAGAGGGCAAATCAACCATGGGTGCAGATCTGCTGGAAACTGGACCACGTTGATTCTGTTCTGGTGCTCATGGCACCATGTGCTGCACTGAGCAGCCTAAGAAGCTGTTTGGAAATACCGCCCTTCCTCCCACCCTCTGCCCACACACTGAGCTCTCGGGCAGAAGTGAGGGAAGATTATTACATGCTTTCTTATTTTTTCCCTCTTGATTTCTCTTCAATGAAAGTGCAGAAAGGTTGATATTTGGGATTCGTTAATAACACACCTTATTATCAGCTGAGTGTAACAAACCACTAGTTTTGGATGCCTTGTTTTTTTTTCTGAGTGGGTGGTTTGGAAGATGATGGAGTTGACTTTCTGGAGCACTGCAAAATCCTTCCGCCAAATATTTTGCTGCTCAGCAGCCCTGAATACTGAAGCCTTTAGGTCATTTTTGAGTTGGAAGTGTGGAAAACGAGGAACCCTGAATGAACAGACTCGTGAAAATTAGAGGTTCCTCTCTGCTGTGCCTTAGTTTACTCATAAGTAAATTGGGCAAAGTAATCTTTGGGTTCCTGCCTCAGGGGCCCCCCAGTCAAAATTTTTCATGCTTCAAAGTCCTTGAAGGCACTTGAATGAAAGACTCCGGACGTGGTAATTACAGAGCGTTGTGCTTGCATGAGGCTATGAGATAGGGAAACCTTTGCCAGGCAAGGTTTGGAGAAGAAAATCAACATTACGTTGCCAAAACCTCCGAGGGGAAAATGCAAGATTTACTGTTGCGAGCGTCAAAATCAGCTGTTGTCACTTAAGGCCATTGCAAATGGATTTGTGGCAAGACTTTATTTGCACAAGTTTGGCTACCAGGGGGAAAGAGCAGCCTTGCCAAAGTGTTGGTAGTGGTAGTGGGATTTGCATAGGAGCAGGTTAGGAAGCAGCTCCTGCCTGGCCCAAATCAGCTCAGCGCTACCAACCCAGCCAAGCTCTGCTCATTTCCCTAAGCTGAATTTTTTGGCTTCTTTCCTTGAAAAACAGCTTCTCGGGGAGAGAGAGAGAGAAAGGAGGTCAGCTGTGTCAGAGGATGTTTTGCCTGTCTCCCTTAGGACTCAGTTATGGATTTAACACGAGATTTCCTTAAAGCCCTGGGAAAAAAAGCAAGCTTCAAATTGTAGGTCAAAGCTGTGATTCACCCCTTCATTTCTGCATTACTTTGGGAGGGAAGGGGAAGTAATTTCAGTCAGTTCTGCCCTGTGCAGGGGCATCTTCACGCCATGCTGGCTCCGACCAGGACACAGAGTGTGGGGAGGAGGTGGGAGCAGGGGTCTTCTGCCTGCACTGCTGTGTCTCACCCCTCTGGCCCTCGAAGAAGGAGATGTGACCCCCATAGGCTGATTTTTTTCCCCTGTGTTGTGCCTGGCATCGGAGATAAACCAGAGAGGAGAACATAGGGTGTCTGATAGTGTCACTCTTGCCTGCACAAAGACATCAAACATGCCTCGGGTCTTCCCTTTGCTTGACTATTAGGAAGAGCTACAAGCCCCCTCAGAGCTCGTTCTGCTGAAGCCTCTTTGAGAAGTGCCATTCAGAAGCTTTCTGCATCAAGGCAGATGTCAGTGTGAGATGATAAATGCTGAGGTGCCTGCGTTATTGGTAAGGGCCCATTAAAAATGAGACACCTTTGAAATCACGGGGTAATAACAGGCATGGGGTATGGGTTATTGGTCTCTTTTTCAGCAGGGAAATGATAAATGTGCCTGTGGAAAGAAGTGCCACACCCCCTCAAACAAGACACTCTTCCCTCTCTCATCAAAATTCCTAGGTCAAAGGAGAGGATTTGATTTCACTGTTAACACTCAGCCATGAGAAATATGCGCTAGGTGCGAAAGCCACCTGTTCTGGGTGCAAACCTGGCAGAGGAGATGTGCAAAGAGCGACGGCTGCAAGGCAATTTGGCTGTCACTCATCTTCTCAGGAACTCAGGAGTGATGTGTGTGTGGGGATGTGTGTGTGTGCAAGGCATGCACACGCCTCTAGGAAAACTATCACTTGTGGTGTAAAGTGCAAACAACTTCTTTCACCGTTTTCTTTTTTTAACAGAGAGAAAAAATCAAGAGGTTCCTATTGCAAAAGAAAAAGCAACTAAAAAATCTTGGGTTGATTTTTTTTTGCCCATCTACTTGCGAGGAGCTGAGTGAGGCCCTTGGAAATCCCACCGCTGATGACTTTGCTCAATGTTAATCTCCAGGTCTTTTGATCTTTATACATTTAGGGCTTGACCTGGAGTCTGGTGAAATTAATGGGAGCCTTTCTCTCTCTCAGTGGGTATTCGCTTAGGGACTGATTAATTGATTTTTAAGTTTGTTGACTATGCCTATATCGTGGACTCAAAGTACACCATGAAAGTTTAATGAAATATTAAAATAGCATATTTGTTGACAAGAGTGACCCTGTGTGTCACACAGGAAAAACTGCACGTTTGGAAGTGTCTTCTGAATGTCCTTAACTTCCTCCAAACCTGAGGTTTCCCAGCCACATGCTTCATCTTCAGGACTTCTCTATCTGGACAAACTACCAGGCAGGTCTTGAGTAGGCTTAGAAAATGTCTGAGCTTTCTGAGCATATTCTTTTCCATTCCTGAAAATTATGTCTAGGCTGAATGCATCCAGACTTCTCAGACATGGTCATTGAATGTATGCAGATAGGCTGTGTCCCAAGGAGGTGCCACAAAGCCAGTGCTTCTGGGATGCCCTGGATGTGTTGTGTATGCTCTGCAGAAGGGGAGCGGAAGTAGGAAGGAAACCCAGCATGTTTGGGACCTGACAGGGCAGCGAGGCAGAACATGCATGCATTCCCATCTGTGAAATCCTTCATGGGAAACAAGTGGATCTCCACCAGGAGGTAACCACATCCAGGCTTCGGTAAATGGAGGTGAGAAGTGGGTTGTCTCACTAAGGGCCTCTAGCCGAGCAAAGCGTGCTGTCAGCACTCTGCCCCTCGCAGCCTCCTCCTGGTGTCAACTCCAATGCCTCCAGTGATCCCAGCATACGGGAGGGGAAGTGGCTTCTCTGAGAGGCAGGGTCCAGGTCATTTAAAGCAATGAGGATGAGACCGTGAATTTGACTTTGTGGTTGATCTGAGATCACCAAATGCACATGATGCACACTCTGTCAGAAATTCTGGCCAGCAATGGCTGAGGAAGTATCTCCATGGAGAAATGCACTGTGATGTCTAACCCTGCATGGTCACATGCTTGGATCGATGCCTCCCTTTAAATGCCACCCCACCAACTCCAGAGTAGCTGGAAAATAGACAGTTCAAAATAATACTGTATTCCATCCTCTTCTTCCCCCTGCCAATCCCGAAGGGCATCTCTGCCTCTTCTCTGAAAGGCATTTACTCTATGGAGTGGGCATATGCAAATTGCTGAGCTGAAGTATTCACATTGCAGATGAGAAACCAGCCACATCTCTGCTCCACTGCCGCTGTCCTGCCAGTGCTGTTATCTGGGCGTTGACTCTTGCCTTGGTTTTGCTCATTGTGACTAGCCTGCCAAAATGGTATCCAAAAAAATGCAATGGAAAAGCAAAAATCAACTAAAACCTTTTTTTTTTTAAGTTTCCAAAGGATATTCTTGGCCTCATTGCAATGTCTTCGTTGGCAGAATCAGCCCAGTAAGCCTCAGCCTCCAAGAGGGAATGCAGCAGCAAGAGGCACCCCTGCTCCTCCCAGACTTTAAAAGGTTTGACTCCTCACCCCATCCCCCATACCAATTTGTGATATCTTCCCATCTTCTTCACTGAGGTAAATTTTACCACAGCAGATATTATCTCATGATTACTATGCAATAATGGTGTGTATCATAGGTGAAATGGTGAGTTACTAATATGAAGTAATCTAAAGTAGGTGCTCTGAAGTTGCACAGCGCATTTCTTCTAGCTGGAGACTTGAAACTCAGCTGTTAAGAGGAAGCAAGCTGTGAAATCTCTCTCCAGGCATCTGAAGAAGCCTTAAGAGATTTTTCAGAAGTGCCGAACCCTTAGATGTTCCTAAAGATTTTAGAGGAATCTCAAGTGCTCGCCTCTAGCTATAACCCCAGCCCAGGGCTTAGGGCTGTCGCCATGAGCAGAGGGACCTGTTTGCAAATCCCCGCTCTTGCCTCATTTGGGGCAGGTTCTCTATACTTTCCTAGCCCCAGGGAGACAAGAGTCCTCTTGGGACACATTCTCAGTCTTTTCTGTTGAAACCGTTTGACTTTGTGTAACTGGGAAATCATCACTGGAATGAGCCTAAGAATAGGCACGGGGAGATGAGAAACCTTCTGGGGTTTTTGGTAAGAACAGGTGACTTTGGCTTCCTTGCCTATTGCAGGAGAATGGCTGCAGCTGGAGATCCTAAGCAGAACATGGCACCCATCAAACTTCAGATGAAGGTGCTTAGAGCAGCTTAGGATCTGGTGTTTCTTCTGTCTGTTGCATCCTGCATGTCATGCATCTCATGTCTGAGCACATTGCTACTCAGGAGCTCAATCCTGGGAACATGGCCACCTAACACGAGCACATAGGAGACCTAAGTTGTGCACTGCCTTGTCATGTGGCTTTTATATTTGACATTTTGAATACAACTTAAGGCACCCATGCTGGAACAGGGCATCCAAAGGTCCTGTTAAGTGGCATTTGTATGAGGTTGGGTGATGAGATGTTGGGCTGCGTTGTTTGCTCACAAGATGTTTTTGACTAGGGGCTACCGAAACTCATTCCATCCCTGTCTACAGAGGGGACAGGACCCTCAGCAACACTCCACATGCCCTCAGCCTGATGGCTGCAGCCAGCCCTTTGTCCAGGAGTGCTGAATGCAGAGCTGAGTGATCCTGGCTCCATCAGACGCCATACTTGAGAGCTGGCTTTGAGGAGGGCTTTCAGCAGGCACTAGGAGGTGGCAACAGGCCCTTGGGTTGGGAGATGGGGAATGCAGCCTTTGTCCTTTCCACAGATGAGGATGGCAGCCAGGTCCAGCCAGATTCCAGAGGCATCTGGACAGCCTCTGTCATCAAGGTGGGATGGCTGGCGGGGGGGGACAGGACATGAGGGGGGTTATCTCCCCTCTGTCTTCTTGGCTGGGAGGGGACAGTTGAGAATTGGAGGAGACCAGCGATGAAACAGTGGTATAGCAGGAGGCTGTAGTGTGATGGTCACAGAGCTTGGGCACTCGGAGCAACCAAGGAGGTGCTGAGAAGGAGTTTCACAGGGTTGGCTATGACATTTGTGTTCCTGGGGCAGGGGGTGGCTGGGGGAAGCGTATCAGTTGGGGCAATCTCTCTGTGCCTCATGTCACGCCATAAGGAAAAGGGGAAAGGGAATAAGAAGCAGTGGGGCTGGTGTGGAAACAGAGAGAGGAAAAAAAAAAAAGCCAAGTGAACCTGCTGGCTTCCCCAGACTACACGGCACCACTGGTCATTTCTGTAGGCTATAGGGGTTGTCATGACTAAGCTGTAAGGACAGGTGTAAATCTGTGCTGTCATTCCACCCTCCCAGCATCTTCTCACCTGAAGGGTTCCCATTTATTGCTGAGAGGATGCAAATAAACTCAGCCATCGCTTTGACTCACAAAGGGCATGACAAGACACTCCATGCTGCTGGTTCCCCTCTATCCTCTGCCTTTCCCCTCCCGTGCGGGGTTTTTACAGCCAGGCTGAAAGTAACCCCCTCCACCAAGCTGTTTGTTAAAGCAAAGCAAATAAGGGCTATTGCAGCTCAGACCAAAATCCACTTGTTTGCAGTCTGATTTTTAACTGTCATTCCCAGAAGAGAGAGGCCAGGGGGAGGACTGGAGACTGGCCTCAGTGCAGGGCAAGAGGGGCCATTTGTCTGCCAGGAGGAGTGGGGTTTCGGCAGCTTCCAGGATGCTCTGGAGCAGGAGGCGGGGGATGTTACAGGCCTTTCTCAATCAGGGGAACATCTGGGAAACGACCCCAAAGTGTGTATTGGGTGGGGACGTGACCTCTGGATGCAGTTTCCCTGCTCGGCCAGACAAGGCGAGTCCCTTTGCCCAGCTCCTTCCTCTCTTTCTCCTCTTCCCTTCGTAAATTGCACCAGTGATTTTTGTCCTCAAACCTGGAGCGAGGCTTTTCTCTCCCTCTTTAAGAAGCCATCCACAGCATCAGTCTCCCCATGGTTTTCATTAGGAAGGGGATGGTGTGTTTCCCATCAAGAACGACTTTAATCTTGACTGAGTTCTGAAAGCTAAAGGTTTGCAGTTTTCTTAGGCCACCTTTGATTATTACTTCTCCTTGTTTTCCAACTCAATATTATAGATCCTTCCTCCCAGCTGAAGTCCTTAATGGCCCAGTCCATCCCCACTCCCCCAAGTACCCATTCTGTGGATGTAGCAAACTCTAATTAATTATAACTTATCTCATGACTTGTCAGCATCACATGTTTGATACTGTTTAGAAACCATATTCCCAGGGGACGGAAAGACTCGGGAGTAGGTTGATGCTACTCAACAGTGATTTAATGGACGCATTAATGCCCAGACAGATAACTGTGTAGCCATGTTAATACATCAAGAATCTTTCCAGAGAGGCAACTTTACAGGTCACTGCAGAACTGCTAACTGATATTAACCTGCTTTGCATTGTGCTGTGCATGCGGGCGCTGGGAGTTCACACACTTTCTTTTGTTTATTTTTTTGTAGGGTTTTTTTTTTCGAGCAGCCTCTTCCCATTCTCCCCTGGAAGCGATGGAGATATTAAGACGCCTAATGACAATGTTTCACACGCGGGGGTGGGGTGAGGAGGACAACGGGCTTGTTAGCCGGGTTGATTTTAAGCACACCCAATTACTGGCCCGGCGGAGGCCGGGGATGCTTCGGGCTGCGCTGCGTTGTCGCCGGCCCCGCGGTGACCGCGGGCGGCTCCGCGCCGCCTCGCACGGGGGATGCGAGAGGCGAAGGGCAGCTCCCGGGCACGGATGGGGATGCGATCCTTTTGCAGAGCCTCTCTGCCGAGAGCTCGGAGATTTTCGCCTTCCTCCATCCCGGGAGCTGCCACCCTCCTTTCTGCCAAGCTCCGTCTAGGGTTGAGGGGTACAACGGGGTCTTGCCCCGTTGCCCCGCCGGTCCTGTGAGCTGGCCG
>NW_010178529.1:0-1612 GCF_000695765.1 Mesitornis unicolor | reverse complement strand
GCCTTGTCCCCAGAGGGCGGTTCGTATCCCCGGGGCCCGTTTTTGCGCAGCCCCGAAGGATAGGGATCGCCCTCTGCCCGCCTCGCTAACCCCAGTAACCACTGGGAAAGGTCCGTCTGTCCGTCCCCCGGCTCTCCCAGCCCCACGCGGGATGGTGGGGTACCCAGCCCCGCGGTCCTACTGTAACCATCTCCTCCCGGCCCGGTCCCGGACACGGACCGACCCCTCCCAGACAACCCTCCCCAGGCACACCCCATTTTATTTCCCCCGTCTGGGGGACAGTGGTGTCCCCTCCGCACCTGGGAGCACGCACAGAGGCTCCGGGGGGGGGGGGGAAACCCCCACCTTTTTTTTTAGCTCCCGTGGGCTGAGGGCTCCCCCTCTCTGCTCCCCTCGCTCCAGCCCAGCCCTGGGCAGCACCGGGTGCCTGTCGTTCCCGGAGCCCCGTGTTTTTGATATTTTTTCCCCCCATTTCCCTTCCTTGCTGAAAGTTTTTCCCCCAGTAAAGGCTCCTGTCCCGCGGCAGGAAGAAGGTGCTGCGGATCCCTCGCTCCTTCCCAGCTTTTTTTCCCTCTTCGCCCCGCTCCTGCCAGGGGATCCTGGAAGGGGGTGGGAGGATGCCTGGGAATTCATCTCGCTGAGAACGAAGGGAAACCCCGCTCCTCCAGTCGGGGTGCCACCTTGACAGGACTTTTGAGGCAAACAGGCCGGGGAGGAGGAGGAAGCAGCCGACGGTGCTAGGGTGCGGGGGACGGCGGCCGGAGCTGTTCCCCGAGTGGGCAGCGGGGACCTCCCCGTCCAGCCCCACGGGGAAAACGTCCTCCAGAGCCGAACCCGGCTCCTTCCCTGCCCTTTGGGATATGGGAAGGTGAAGCCTCAGCCCTTCCAGCTCAAACACGGGCGAAGCACCGCATGTCCAGCTTCGAGGGGCTGCGTGTAGCCCCTGTTCGGGGGGCCCGAGGAGCTCCGTCGCCGCTCCTAGGACGATTTCACCCACTCGGGAAAACGGGGTTTATTATTAAATTTTTTTCCCTTTCTTTTTCGGACCGGCAGCGGGCCTCTCGCAGGGCGGAGGGAAGGGAAGGTGATGCGGCTTGCCCAGGTTGCGAGGGGGGGGATTGTGTGCCAGTGTTGATTAACGGCTCTCCCCGAAAGATGGTATCCGACATGAGATAATGAGGTTCTGTGACCAGCCCCAGGTTCTCTTTAAGTTTTCCCATGGACTCGAGCTGTCGCCAGTTCACAAAACGACAGTGTAACACAGCACCACGCTACTCAGATCCAATTTACTGCGCACAAAAGCTGATCCCCAAATCCCCACTAACAAACCGGGACCCGCAGACAATTCCGATAATGTTTAGTTTTTATTCATTTCTCCACTAATTAACTGGAATCCCACCTCCTCTGCCCCTCTCTTGACAGTGCCCAATTAATCCGCAATGTATGTCAAAGGTCTGGAACCCACTGTAAACTGGTGAACCTTTGCAAAGATTTGCGTGTCTCTATATTGATCTGATTAGGACCGGGATGCTTTTTCCTTGCTATTACCGCGTGCAAAATAAAAATGTCGCGGTTTTATTTTGTCTCAAAAGCTTTACTTTCCCCAACTCTA
>NW_010178528.1:301-1403 GCF_000695765.1 Mesitornis unicolor | reverse complement strand
GGCGCCGCGCTCTCGGGCACGGGGGGGGCCACGGCGTAGCTGGAGCTGGAGAAGGAGGTGCCAAAGCCTCCCCCAAAACCCCCCCTGTAGCCGCCCCCAAAGCCTCCGCCGAGGGCAGCCGCTGTGGGACAGGGAGCAGCCGTGAGTGTGGGGGCATCCATGGGTGGGGGGTCCCAGGTGGCACCCATGGGTGGGGGGGTCCCCACCGCCAGACCCCCCACCTTACCTGAGTACCCCCCCATGGTCTTGGTGTGGATGGTGAGGTTCTGCATGCCCGACTCCAGCCTGGCAGGAGGAAATTGGGGGGGACACAGTGAATGTGGGGGCGACAGTGAATGTCAGGGGGTGTAAGGGACATGGGTGAGGGCAGGCAGGGGGCTGTGGGGTATGGGATGGGATGCCGAGGGGATGTGGGATATGGGATACGGGATATGGGATGCAGGGTGCCCATGGGATGTGGGATACGGGATATTGGATGCCTGTGGGATACTGGATGCCCATGGGATACAGGACATAGGATACAGGATGCCCATGGGATCTGGGACACAGGATAAGGGATACCCATGGGATGTGGAATATGGGATATGTGATATGGGATGCCTATGGTCTATGGGATGCCCATGGGATACAGGATATAGGATACAAGATGCCCACAGGATGCAGGATATGGGATGCAGGATGCCCATGGGATGTGGAATATGGGATATGGGATGCCCACAGTATACAAGATATGGGATATGGGATGCCCATGGGATGCTGGATATGGGACGTGGGATGTAGGATGTTTGCGGGATGTTCATGGGTTGCAGGATGTAAAATGTTGGGTACAGGATGCCCATGGGATGCAGGATACAGGATGCAGAGTGCCGATGGGATGCAGGATGCCCATGGGATGCAGGATGCTCATGGGATGCCCACGGGCTGTGGGATGTAGGTCCCATGGTGTTCCCCACTCTGTGCCAGCAGAGGAGGGGTGTCCCCACCTGCACTCCTCTCCCTCCAGCAGCTTCCTGTAGGTCGCGATCTCGATGTCCAGCGCCAGTTTGACGTTCATCAGCTCCTGGTACTCGCGGAGCTGTCGGGCCAGGTCTGCCTTGGGTTT
>NW_010178528.1:0-207 GCF_000695765.1 Mesitornis unicolor | reverse complement strand
GTGGGGGCAAGGGGGTTTCACCTGGGGAAGGGGTTGGGGGGAGCAGTGCCCCAGTATCCCCCATGTCCCAGCATCCCTTACCTCCACTACCATCCCCCATGCCCTCAGTAAACCCTGGTGCCCCCAATAACCCCCCATGTTCCAGTATCCCACATATCCCATGATCCTCCATGTCCCAGTAACCCCCATGTCCCAGTATCCCTCACC
>NW_010178527.1:631-4546 GCF_000695765.1 Mesitornis unicolor | reverse complement strand
AAGGTCCCTTCCAACCCAATTCATTCTATGACCCTATGATTCTATATTTTAATATAGTTTTTAGTATATTGTTAGCTCACCATCAAAATAATAGACTGTAAAGCAAAAATTAGGAAAAAATGGGAAAATGTTAATTAGGAAAGTATTAACATTTGGTGTGATGGAACTATAGCGGAAAATAAAACAGGAAGAACACAGGCAATACCGTTGACAACAGAAAGTCACTTTGATACCAGAGATGTGTTGCTCCCCGTAAGGAGTCACACCATGCAGTGCTGTCATGTCTTAGTGTCCCATCAGTCTGTCGCTGTCACCACTGCCTGGTCTTGGCCAATATTTTGCTGCTGCTTCCCTTTCCTTCCTCATATGTACCAAAACTCTTAAAGTTCTCCCACTGGGGACTGGAAGGGACAAGGTCAAAGCTCCAGGTGAGCAACCAGAGGGAGCAGAGCAGCATGGAGTCATGGACCCACCACATCACTGTGTTACTGTGTCATTGCTCCTGACCAGCCAGCACCAAGGGTCCCTGGTGCAGAGGGAGAAGCAAGAAGGAAGTGGTTCACCATAACAGGTAATTTGAGGCAATTGAGTTGAATACAAATTGAAAAGAAAGAGTTTCCCTTCTCCTAGGCTGGGTGAAATAGGAAAGATCTGAAGTAAAGATTCTCAGCAGACTGAGAATTCCAGATGACTGTTTTGTACAGTTGGTTATGTCATATGTCAGTGCTAATTGTAGAAGAGGTTTAGCTTTATTCATTTTTCCAGTGTGTTTTCTTTCCTTGACACTGTGGTGTTGGTGATATGATTTGGTTCCTTTCAAAACCTCTGGCTCAGTAAAAGATCCCCTACGAACAGCAGAATTTACCCAGAGTCTTGCACACCTACGTCTGCCACAAAAAAAATACAGCCTGTCATGTTCTCCATTTATCATTATAGTTGATTATCTTTACAAGAAAAGACACAATGTGCACCCAAAGAGAGACAGTTTGAGACATTATCTTTTGTTTAGGTTTGTTTTCCTTGGCACCAGTGGGTCTGTGTTTAGTGGGATGTCCTCCTGCCAGACTGGGGATGTTTGGAGCGATAACATTAACATCTCATGAGACAGAGCAGAATATATTAGTAAGAATAACCGTATGACGATATTGTATATCATATAAACTTTAAAAAAAGTAGCAGTAAAGAGAATGAGAGGTTTGCAGAGCTGCTGAATTAAAATTCACTACTAAAATGAGTGCAGTCAACTGAAAATTTTGTGATGGCCTAGGAAGAAGCGTAGTCTGTCTGCTGTGTCTGCCTTCAATGCCATGTAAGCAAGCAATTCATCTAACAACCTAACTGACAAAAACATTGTCAACCGACAATTTAGGAATAAGTTTCACCATTTATCTGAGCAGCAGTAACCTGGCTGGTCAGAAATTTTCTAGGAAATGTGTGCATTTATGTTTTTTTACCAGATTAACATTTTGTCCCTTGAAATGGAGATTATGGGGGGGGGGGAAATTAATTTTTCATAACTGGATAATTTATTTCTGGGTAAATTCAGCCAAAATCAAATATTTCACTTTGTGGACTGCCTGATCATTATTTTTTCAGGACAGCTCATTAGCAAACAGTACCCGCCATGCTGCTCCATGGAACATGCAGCTCAGGTGATTTATGGCCTCGCTCCATGGGGACATCCTGCCTTGGGCAGACGGTGACACGCTGGCAGAGCCATATGATGGAGCAGATGAGTCACATCATTACCTCACCGAAGCTGTGGCTCAGCTCACGGGGACTTCTCGCATGAGGAACTCTAACATCTACTGCGCTGGGAATATTTATTATTTGTAGACCAGCATAGGGGATTATTTGGGGACTGGGGGGGAATTTATTCCTACTTCCCCGCTAATGAACTTTCCTGTTTCCAGGTGGTTTCTTCCCTCTGTCCCAGAGCAGTCGACACAGCAGAGTTTCCCTAAACCTTCAGTAAGGAGAAATCTGGCTGCCCAGATAATCCCCAACATTCCTGTGTGTGTGTATACAAATATATGTGTGTGTGTGTGTATATATATATACACACACACGCACATATTTATATGTGTGTATACACACATATATAGACACACGTATTTTTATATATATATATTTATATGCACATACACACACACACACATATATATATAATATATAACTGTAGCAGCATTCATCAAACCAGTTATGATCCACACAATGTTCATGAGTGCATTCCCATAGAGAGTTTCCAAGCCTATTTTCTTAAGACTTTATAGTGCTATGGTCCAAAATTAATAAAATTAACACTCAAATTAACAAATAAGTGTTTATCTTGGATCAATGAAAAGTAATTTAAGAGTCCCTGAATTTTAGAAAGTTGTGGTAGTCAAAGGTGTTATAAGGTCAAGAGCATAGATGGGACATTCACAAACATAGGAAATAACCCAAGCAGGTTCACCTTATTCTTGGACAGCACCTTCTGGTGTTTCCTTTCTGCTTTATTTATCCCCACATTGTGTTGAGGGGAAGATTATTATCACCTCACTTGGTGAGAGAAGAATGCCTTAACAGAGCTAATGCCTTCATCCCTGAAAGAGCTTCACACATATCTCCACATACAGTTCCATGTAATCCACACCCTAAATTTTACTATCATTCATGCAATCATAGGTAGATTGGATGGAAGGGTCTCATAAAGGACTTTAGCCCAGTTTTCCCAGTTGAAGCAGAGCCATCACCAGCACCAGCTCAGGCTGTAGGTGGCTCCCTGAATGACTCCAGACTGCAGGAGTAACCAAGGCTCAGCATTAAGACACATTTCCATGCACACTAAAACAAGAGCTGCCTGCTCACTTCCCTTTCCCTTTTCAAACAGGTGTTGCTTTCCTCCTGCTGTCCCTTTAAGAGCAATTGGGTGCCAAGTATCAGTAAAAGGATGCTGGCAACACTTTTTAATAAAAGGCAAATCCCACTTACCACTTTTGATATTCATTTCAGTCACATTAATCATGATGAATTCATTCAGCATGTTGCATGGCTGCTGCGTGTAATTTCTTAGGAATTCCATTTTCATTTAACATTAATTAAAGAGCACTTATTACAGTGTTACCAAAATTAATTCCCGGTCTGCAGCCCTCTCTGCCAAGTTTCAACCTTCAGCAAATTATTATGGGTGAGTTATAGACCCTGGGAAAATGAGGTCTATAATGGAATGTTAACTGTAGTGATGCATTCATCACTATATTATAGTAAAAGGGCAATGTTGAGGGAGATGGTGATCTTCCAAAATAATGCACTCCATGATCCTGCTTCTGTCTAGCCCTTTAAGACAGTTATTGGAGCCCGTAGAAATTATGGATAGTTAGAAAGCTTGTTTAATCCAATATGGTTTGCAAGACACTCTATCCTTCTTGCTTAGAGTCGGGTTGATTGTGATACACTGATCAGACCCAGGATATTACCTCTTTGGCAATTCGGCTTCCTGCGGCTGAAGCTGCACAGACGCCGTGGCAGTATTTTTGATACAGCCCAGCAGAGCTGAGTGTCGTTCATTAAAAGAAGATTTATTCACATGCATCTGTCTTGAATCTGTCATATTCTCCCTAAAGGGACTCAGGCATTTAATACATCTTGGGGTTTTTTTTCTTCCAGCTATGACATTCACCATGGTGTACATAATCTTCGTTTTCCCATATTCTCAGCACCAAAATAGAAGTTTTGTATATCTTAAAGGATTTTGCTATATCCTGTTTTTGCAAGAAACCCTAGCGGGACCGTGAATTATGTAACAGACCTTCCAGGAGAAAAGAGGTTTGGGCATTACTTTTCTTCTTGTTTTATGCAAGTTCACACACCATTAGTTGGTCCCTTGTTCTGGCATCTTTCCTATAAAATTCTGAACAGCTCCAAAGGCTTCCT
>NW_010178527.1:0-600 GCF_000695765.1 Mesitornis unicolor | reverse complement strand
GAGAAAATAAAAAAATCAAGGCAAACAGAGTGATTTTTGCCAGGACTGGGATAGCTTTTTTTTTTTTTAAACTGAATAGAGGAAAATAAATGCAGGAAAAAGCCATACAAGGGACCAGCATGAGAAGACTCTATGTGCCTTTCGTTCCAGTCACTTATTTAACATTTGTCTCTGTGAAAGTTGTTCCCCAAAGTGACATCTACAGAATTTCATTCCCTGAAACAATGCTGAACTTCATAGGTATTTAAAACCTCAGGAGTCCTAAGGTATGTCTGCAATGACAAGTGACAGAGAAGAGCGTTGTGCTGCCCATGGGTCAGGCAGAACCATTATAACCCAGTTGAGAAGGCGAACTAAGGCATCTGCCTTGCTCCTGGTCCAGATTTGCCTCACATCCCAAGGGCTCTGAGCTAAGTCAGAGGAGCTCTGATTGTCCTGAGCTCTGATTGTCCTGACACAGCTGGGAAGGCAGATCCCATGGTTCCCATCAAGAAAATCATACAACTACCTACATATCTGTGTGACCTAGTCTAGGTGATCCTGCTCTGGAAGAAGGGTTGGACTAGGTCATCTTTTGAGGTCCCTTCCCATTCCTAATAT
>NW_010178526.1:0-917 GCF_000695765.1 Mesitornis unicolor | reverse complement strand
GCCATAGGACTGCAGGGACAGGGGGGTCAGCGGGGTTGGGACGCCCTGGCCCCAACCCCAAACATGCACCCTGGTCTTGACCCCACCTCAGTCCCCATCCCTGTATCCCTGCCCTCCTCCCCATCCTTGTCCCCATCTCTGTATTCCTGTCCCCAACTCCATTCCCACCCCCATATCGCTGTCCCCATTTCCATCCCCATCCCTGTTCCCATTCCTATATCCCTGTCCCCATCTGTGTCCTCAACCCAATCCCTGTCCTTATATCTCTGTCCCCAACTCCATTTCCATCCCCATATCTCTGTCCCCCTGTCCCACTCCTCATTCCTGTCCCCATCTGTCCCCATCCCTGTTTCCCTGTCCCCATCCTTGTACCCCTGACCCAAACCCATCCCTATATCCTTGTCCCCATCTGCATCCCCAACCCCATCCCTGTACTCACACCCCATCCCTGTACTCATCCCCATCCCTGTGCCCCTGTCCCTACCCCGATGCCCAGACTTATCCCCACCCCTGAATCCCTGTCCCCATTTGTGTCCCCAACCCCATTCTTGTCCCCATACCTGTATCCCCATCTCTGTACCCCTGTCCCCAAACCCATCCCTGTCCTCATCCCTGTCCCCAGTGCCATCCCCATCCCAATATCCTGGTCCCTGTGTCCCCCTCCCCATTCCTGTCCCCATCCATGTCCCAAATCCCACCCCTGTCCCCCGTCCCCTCACCTGGGGGCCCATTCCGGCCATGCCTCGCGGGGGGTTCATGCGCTGCATTGGGCCCCCCATACCGGGATGCCCTGTGCAAAATTGGGGGGGGGGACACAAAGCTGTGAGACCCCACATCGCCCTCAACAGACCTGGAGGGGGCGGACACACATGGGGGTCAGGGACCCCCCCAAAAACTCACCCTGTGACCGTGCAGCT
>NW_010178525.1:22508-35002 GCF_000695765.1 Mesitornis unicolor | reverse complement strand
TGTGGGTCGGAACCGGGTGAGGAGGTGACGCATAGATGCTGCTTTTTGGGGTGGGAGAGATGGTTTTTTTGCTTCCTCGCCACCTCACACGGCAACTCCCAAGTCCCGTTTTTCCCCTGCCACCGGGAGGGTGGGCGGCGGGAGCATGTGGTTTTGGGGATGCGACGCGTGGAGCAGCTAGCGTGCGGTTTTGGGGATGCGGAGTGCGGTGATGCTCTGGTGCTTGGGATGCAGGACTTCACGCTGGGTTTTCTGCGTAGGGATACTCCTCTGTGCCAAGCGCTTGTGTCTTTTGGTGACAGTGGCTGGGGGAGGGGGGTGTTGCTGCAAGGACCTGCTGGAAGGTGCGTGGGTTGGCAACATGTGCTTCTGTGACAGAGCCCTCTTGGCTGGCAACAAAGCTGCTGGGCCAGGCTTGCTCCAGGTCCTGCTCAATAACATCCTTCCAGTTGGCTGTGGGATGCTGTGGAAAATTTCAGTAAGCAATTTTTTTTTTCCCCATTTCTGAGTAAGCCAGCTATATTGATGGAGTGCCTGGTCCAGGCAGGAGTGCCGTGAGCTCTGTGTGGAGCCCTTTTGTGCTGTCCCCCCTACCCCTGTGGTTAAATCTGAACCTGTAGTTAAATCTGAGCCTTACACCTATGCTAGGTGCTAATACTGCCAGACCCACACAGTCCGTGCCTGTCCTCACCAGCGCTCCCATCTGCTCCTCGGGAACAGGCTGTGGAGCTGTGGGCTGTGTGGGAAGGCGGCAGCAGCCAAGCCCCAGGGCTGTGGGATTGCAGACAAGCGAGCCTATATCCTTGAGCCCAGTAGATTCCCCAGGGCTGGGGGCTGCAGGAGGAATTCATGCAGCTGTTGGCCACAGCTGGATGCGCTTCCCGCCTGCTCCGAAGCAGGAAGCAGTGCGTCAGCCCCTCAGTTGCCTGTTGCGAGCTGATATGATTGAGGGACTTCTGTGAATGCCAACACGGGAAATCCCACTCCCCTCCTGCACCACATCCCGGCTCGGTGGCATCATTTCCGCTCACCAGCCCCCGTGAGCTGCCAGACAGCCTCAGGCTCCCTCGGGCCTGCCTTCACTACAAAGCTATTGCAGGATGTGACTGTAGGGTTGCTTTTCTCTTGGGTTCACTGGTTGTCTAAGCATGGCTCATGGGCTGTTGGTACAGTGACAGGGCAGTGCCAACACCACATATACATCCGCTGGGATGCTCCTGCCATTGCCTTTTGCTCATGGAAAAGACAGATTGGCTTGCTCCTGGATCACCAAGAAGGTCTTCACAGAGCAAGGGTGCTTTCTGTATGGCACTGAGGGCCATAGCATAGGCCCCAGGAGATGGTCTGCAGGGTGGCTGTTCCGCCCCCAGCTGGTGCAGACAAGAGGTGGGAGCCTGCTCTATGCCAGGTGCCTGGAGTGAAGAGGCTGAAGAAATTAGCTCCAGGCTGAACCAGCAAATGTAGCATCAGCAGACAGGGCAGTGTGGCACCTCCATCCTCTTCTCCCTTCCTCCCCAAGCTGCATAATTAGTAACTGGCATAATTTCCCCATCATGGCATCCCTGCTCTCATTATCTTGGGCTGGGAGGTATTAATGAGCCTCTTCTTCTTTCAAGATGAGCCACGGGCTTTGTTCTCGCCCTGGCCTGACCTGTCTCCCTGCTTGTTGTGGTCTGGGGGAAGCCAGGGCACAGACAAGGCACCCGTTCACCCACTCCCACACTGCACCTTCCTCGCCCTGCCTGGCTCCACTCCCAGCTCTGCATTGGGCCAGAGAGAGCCCAGGAGCACCCCCCTGCCCTGTTCAGATGGAAAGCCACTGGCTGTTTGCTTTGGGAAGCCAACAAGCAGCCTCCGGTGCTTTCTCTGGGATACATGTAGATCTCAGTTGTTTTTGTCCAGCGTAACATCGAGGTCCTTGGCAAGTGTTGAGGAAGCTGCAACACCCGCTCTTATCAGCCGAGCTCTGTTTGCTTGCGATCCTTGCCAGCTCTGTACTGACCCCACAGTGCAAACTCTGCTCACCTCCCTGTGCTCCCCCAGCTCTGCCCTGGGATGCCTGCTTTCTGGGTTAACAGTGTGCAAGTTGTGGGATGGGAAAATAAGCGTGCGGAGTAGGTGCAGACTTTGGATGGGTTTGGTTACATCAGGATGTGTGGTCTGGAGGGACCTTGCTGCCCCCCAGCCTGCAGACCTGGTTGGGAGATCAGCTGTACGTGGGATCCCTGTGTTTGATTTTGATGAGAGGAGCCATGGTGCTGCAGGAGGAACATGAATGAGAGTTGTTGCTCCCACAGCACATGGGAAGGGGTTGTGGAAGGATAATGTTGGTTCTCTGTAACTTCGTTGCTGATGCTGGTGGTGTGAAGATCATCGCTGTTGTGATATTGCAGTCCAGCTCTGGCTTGGAGAAGGTTTTTCCCTGGTCTCACTATTCAAAGCACTGGGTACGCATGGCTGCCATGAACCATCAGTGACACAAATCGGTGAGCCTGGCATTCTGGGTGCAGTGCTCAGGGCAGTCTGTCAGCCATGGGTGAGTGCAGTTGGGCTTCATCTCCAGGAGACCAGGTTTTTTTGAGGCCAAAGGGGAACAGAGACCTGTTGCCTGCTTGCTAGGTCGTGTAGAAGAATCCAGCAGGAAACCAGGCAGGTTTCCGCACAGCCTTCTTCCCACCACACCAGTGCCAGTGGGATCTACTTTAGTTCATCTCCTTTAGGACTTGTCTGATGGGAAAGCAACTTGCTGTGAAATTTCCAGCTGGAAGTTCATGGAGTGAGTGGGAAACTGCAGAAGGAGGCAGCAGGCAGGGGCTGGAGGTGGAGTGGAGCAGGGCTGGGAAGGATGTGGCTGAGTTGGGAGCAGCGGTGGGATTGGTGGAGTGTGTGGTCAGCCTTCTGCCTGGAGAGCAGCCCAGGCCGGTCACATACCAAGGCTGAGTCACAGCAGCAGGACTGTGTCTCCTCCCAAACTTCTGCCATCAGCCTTGCTGTGCCAAGTGAAAGCCATTAACTGGAACGTGTATGGGTGTTCTTCTGCAAGGCTGCTGGGGAGGGGGATGTCCTCAGCCCTGCCTGGTTCATCACGCCTGGCACAGCCACCTGCTGACACCATGCAGGGACAAAGAGATGTTTTACACCTGTGCCGGAGAGCCTGGTCCTAGCCAGGGGATCAGTGTTGAAGGCCTTGTCTTTTCCTGGCCTCAGGACCAAATTGGAGGCAAGTCCATTTTTTTGCCTGGGATATCTTCCCTCAGTGCTGTGGATGGGCTCCCCAGTGGTGTTTGCTCCAGACAGAACCTCTGCCCACTCTGGAAGCCTGCTGCTGCTGGGTACCGTGGAGAGCACAGCCATCAGGATTTGTAGGTGTTGAGCTGTGGCTGAAGATGGCAGGGTTGGGTAGGTCTCCGTGCGGTCCTGATGAAAGCAGGAACGTTATCCATTAACCACAGGAGGAGGCAGACCGACACCAACACAACCAAGCTATTAGGAAACAATCCACCCTCCCCTGCAGCTTCTCCTTCCCATCTTCACAGCCTCTCTTCACGGCAATATAAGGCTGGTGTGACTGCGTGGTGAACCACATCAGGGAATTGATCTGCTGTCATGTTCCTGATGGGGCTGTTACCCCAGAGGCAGTGGGAGCAGGGTGTCCGGATGATGGGGGGCAGGAGCTGTGCCTCCTGGGGTGTCAAGGGAGCTCCCCTAGGTCCCTGTGCTCTCCTTGCCTGGGCTCTGCATCTAGGATTATGCCAAAAGAGAAGCCTTGGGCATGAACAAGCAGCAGTAAATAGCCCAGCTGTCAGTAAAGAAACACAAGCCGTGCACCACCAGCTGTCCCTCCCTTCCTTCCCCATGGATGTGAGGGGGATGTGGTGTGCCAGAAAGGGTTTGCTTCAGCAGGGGTCGGCTCCTGGGCTCCCTATCGCCCAGCACCGCTGTGGGAGTGCATCAGTATCCCTGCGTGTTCAGGTACCCAGGCAAGCTCCCACAGAATGCCTTGCCAGATGGGCAACCCACTTCGACAGGGGCTACAGTACTTTTGGATCTTTCAGTGGGGAGTTTCAGAGCTACCCTTGTCTCCTCTGCTCCCCAGATTGACACAGGGTAGGCTGGGATGCCAGCAGAGTCTGCAAGCCGACACCAACCTCTCCAAAGCACCAGTTTGGCAGGAGCAGGGGAGCTTCCCTGAGGTACCCCCAAGGATGCTCATGGTCCCAGATAGCCCAGGATCTCGTGGCTGTGGCACAGCGGGTGGTGGCTGTCTGCGCGGATGTGGCAGCGCCTGTGGATTGGGATTTGGAGGGGATGTGACTTGCCTTTTCCCGACTTGTGGCTGGGCTTATTATTGTTGGTTGTGTGGGAGACTGTTTTGCCGGGGTTTGAGCAAACACTGGAGTGAGTTCCCCACCTCCTGTCGGCTCTGTCTGCCTGATCCGACTTGCATAAAGGTTTTCCTGTTTGTCGTGGGTTAGCCAGTGCCAAGAGCAGAAGATTTGGGCTCTGACTTACTCCCTCCAAAGGAGGTATCTGCCTTGAGCCTTGCTCTGGCTCCACATGTGAGACCTCGGTCCTGCCAGGCCATTTGGGGAAGCTGAGTTGTTCAGGGAGGAGAGAAGAGGGTGCCAGAGGTGATGTGTCCACCCTGGATGTTTACTCCAAGTCCTTTGCTTGCTCCATGCAGCTGATGGCCTGCTGCCACCTTGGCTTTCCATGCCTCAGTCCACAGACAGCATGCTGCCCCCGCAGCTCTGCCGCAGAGCGGGGACGTGACAAACCCGACTCGACAGGCAGCACCTTCCCCTCAGTCTGATTTAAAGTCAGCTGGGAAATGCGCAGGCGTGTGTGGCTCCCAGAGTGCCCCCAACTCAGACCCAGCCAGGGCATCCATCCTTTCTCCCTCCTTTTGTTTCTGGGGATTGTGGGTTGCGCAATCCTGCTTTCCCAGTAGGGCTGCGGACATTTCATGCTGAAAGCAGCGGCCAGCCAGGGCCTCTGCTGCTGAGCTGACCAACAAGCAAAAGGCCACATTGGTCTGCGGGGACCCAAAATAGCACTTGTATTTCTGTCCTGGCCACCACGTACAGCTGACATGCCAAGGACAGAGCCAACCTTGACCTGCCACAGGCCTGGCAGTGATTGGCCCCTGTGTGTCTGAACCAGCTTCTGCCAAGGAGCTGCTGTTCAGTGGGGAGGAATTGCCCCTGCAAATTTTGGGACCTGGGGAGATGGTGATGCTGGGAGAACATCATGTTGTTCTGGCTCTGGTTTCACTCCTCTATCCCTCCCACTAAATTGGAAGCAGCTGCGCAGCCTGGATCAGCCTCCAAAAATTGTTGAGTGGCAACAAAATGAGCTTTATGGGGAGCTCTGCCACCATGGCAGCCGCCTGGCAGGGCTGGCAACCTGCTGTGGCCTCACAACAGAGCCCTGTGGGTGCAAGGGCAAAGCTCGCTTTCTTCAGCCCCAGGGATGCTCTCCCACCTGTGAGGGGGTCTCAAGTGAGTGGGCAGTGTGGCCTGGGGATGTCCGGTTCAGGAGTTCCCACTGGCTCAGGGCAGCTCTTGCCATTAGGATGGCCCGTCACCGCATTTTGCTCCTTGCTCACGTCCCTTGTGTCATTCCTGGCCTGACTGCTTCCCAGGTCTGCCAGCTCTGAGCCCGGTCCTGGGGCCAGGAACGTGAGGCAGTGAAGGAGGAATCTTCTCCACTCTCCATCCCAGCACCCTGGGGGCCACTGATGGGCAGACAGCCTCCTGCAGTCCTGCTCTTCCCCCTCTGAGCAGTGACCTCAGGGTAGCCATGTGATGCTGGTAGATCTGTCCCTACCAAGCCAAGGAGGAGGCAATGGATGGAGAAGCTCATTCTGGCCCTCTTTCATTCCCTGGCTGTGAGACTCTCTCCCCTGGGTTTCTTTCCATGCATTTGTTGAGTCTTTATCTTCAGACTTGTATGGCCACAGGCTGTTTTGGTCTCCTCCCATCTTGCTGTATGCTTTGCCTTTATGGGTCTTACCTCCACTCCTTTCAGCTGCAGACATGAGAGGTAAACAGAGACACGGTCCGTAAGCTCAACCCATCCCTCTGACATGTTGCTGCCGCTGCCCAAGGTGCGGCCGACCAAGATACCATCTGTACAGATGAGGATTCCTCTTGAGCAAGCCTGAGCATGACGTGGGGGGAACCTACTAAAGCAAAAGAGATGCAGCTGGCAGGCATGCCCCAGGGGTCTTACCTAAGCACTGCCCCAGCCCACCAGCATCTCTCTTCCTACCCAACTGGGTGGAAATCAGGAGTGTCACCTGCCTGTGGGAGAGCCAGGCTGCAGGATGGTTGGGATTGAGATGGTTGGGATTGCTGCTGCCCTCTGTGCATGGCTGTCCTGGTACGTGGTGGCCTGTGCCACCAAGCCCTAGGCTCCTGCACGCAAGGAGGACCTGATCCCAACTCAGGGCTGCCTCTGGCTGCTCCTTGTCCTCCCAGCTGATTTTTACATTAATGGTATTTTGTTGTTCTCTCCAGGGGTCCTGTAGGGTTCTCTCCATTGGGAAGCGGAAACTTGGCTTCCTCCCATTGTGCCTCTTCCTGCCTTGGCCCCCAGGGTGACCCTAGAGGAGTGCCCCTTCCCACAGCACCCCGCCTCCCCACGGCCCCTGCACAGAGCCAGGCAGCATCTCTAGGGGCTTGGACCAGCCCTGAGGACATGGGCTACAGGGGGCTGCCAGCTGCAGAGGATGCCACCAAGGATGAAGGTCTTGGATGAAGCATCCCCCGGCTCTACTCAAATCCTTCGTGGTCCCACAGGAAGCCGTGGCCTGCTGGCTTGAGCTTGGTGTGAGACCACAGTGGTTCACACCCCCACCTCCAAGCAGCCCCTGGAGGTGCTGACAGCTGCCTGGAGGCACCATCCAGGTCATGGGGGTGATTTCTGCCTGGTTTTGGAGGTTTCTGCAGCTGCACTGAGTGGAGCCCTGAGCAAATACTTTCTTCCACCCTTGGGAGAAAGGGTCTTTATTGTACTAAATTTCAACAACTGAAGACCAAACCTAGCCCTGGAAAAATACGCCTCCTTCCCCAGTCTGCTGATAAGAAGGTCAGGATTGTGGCTTGGAGGGGATGGTCTTTTCCCCTGGGGCCTGGGCAGGTGCCATCAGGGAAATCAGCTCCTCAGAAGAGCCCCTACAAATCCTGTCACTGCAAACAGGCTCCCGAGAGCAGCTTATCTGTCCCTCTCTGACGTCTCCTCAGGAATGACGTCCCCCCAAAGTTCCTGCCCCCTCTGGGTGCTGTATCTCCTCCTGCACCCCCAAACCACTGGCCTTGGAGCAGGCGACTGCTCGGATATTTGTATGGATTTTCCTGCTGCTCCCAAGGTTGCGCTGTCCCCGCAGTCCCGTGGTCTGAAGTGACCAGGAGCAAGGGTCTGGGACCAATCTGTCCTTCTGGTAAGCTTCTTGCTGTGACATTAAAACATCCCCCTGTAGCGTTTGGTGGGACACTGAGGTGGAGCACCTATCTCTGCTCCAAAGGGTTGTGTGGGTGCCTGAAGGGGTTTTCTCTGGCCAGGGACCAGGGCTTAGGTGCTCACTATGTGCTGGGGAGAGAGGTGTGTGTTCATCGTGGGGCTGCCATCACTAGGGCCCCCTTGTTACTATTTGGCCAGTGATATGTCAGGGCTGAAAATCCACTCAGCAGCGCTGGTGGGGACGTGGATGGCCCCCAGGGAGCCTCTCAGGGCTCCTTGAACTTTGCAGATAAGGGACTTCGCAGCTGGCTGGTGTGCGCAGTTCAAAACGTGCCGCGCCTCCCTGCGCCACCCGGCAGCCGAGATAACGTCTGGCAGTGAGTGCTGGAGCAGAGACGGCTTCTGTCACTTCTGCTCCGCGGGGAGCTTGTGTGATGGCCCCCGAGTGGCACAGGCCTGAAGGCAGAGAGGGTCTAAAGCTGCTGCCCATGGAGCAGAGGGAGCAAGGGGAAGCAGGTCAGAAATATCACACAGGGGCCCCTGCTGCACCGGCTGTCTTGCAGGAGGTTTTTTTAATGCCTGCCAGGCCGTTGTGGTGCAGAGGGCTTTGCACACAGCGAGGAAAGGGGGGAGGCAGAAATGCCCCAATCCTGCTGCCTCGCCGAGTTCCCTCCTTGGGACGCAGGCATGGAACAGAGCAGGGGAGCAGATGGTGCAGCAAGGGGTATGGCTTGGAAAGGAGAAGAACAAGTATAATAGGAAGTGTTAGCAGCTCTCTGACGGAAACTGCTTGCAAAGCACATCAGGAGTAGGAAACCTGCCACAGTCCACTGGAGGGATGGGGGATCTGAGGAAAAGAACCCAGAGCAGAAAAGCCATATGAAGCTTTTGCCACTCTGTCCGCTCCAGAAGAGCCTAAGCCGTTTCTTCCACCTTCTTTTTGGGGATTCCTCAGAGCATCTGCAGTGGAAAAGATAGAAAGCAAAGCTAAACAGCAACAAGTTGCTAGGGCAAGGGGATGTGAAGGAAAGGGAGGGTGAACCAGCTGGCTGTCATGTGCGATCACTACTCATTCATTCACAACTGCCCCGGGGACCGGGAGGAGGGAAAGATGTGACGTTCGTTTCTGAGAAGGGCTGGAGGCAACTTCAGGGAAAAGCTGACCGCTGAATCTGCTGCGCCACATGGGTGCCTGCGCAGGGATGGGGCCCATAGGCAGGTGGGGAGGCTCCTGCTGGGGCCCCCCTGAGCTGTGGCAGTGTTTTGTAGAGATTCTGGAATTGTGGTGCCCATGCCGTTTCCCAGAAAAACATTTAACCAGGGCTTTCAGCCTCATTTTTAAGGGAACTGACTGGTCAAGAGGGAAGGTCCTCGCTTGGCTCCGTAATTGGTATGAAAACAGGAAGGAGAGTGTGGGAGTCAGCAGTTGGTTTCTACAGTGGAAAGAGATCGCTGCACTGGGTCCCATGGTGTTTTCAATGCATTCAGGAGTGACCTGGAAAAGGGAATGAGCAATGAGGTGACGGGGCTTGCTGAGGAGATTGGATTACTTGGGTTCATGAAGACAAGAGCCAGCTCAGAAGAGTACAGACAACCATTACAACACCGGGCAGTCGGCAGATGTCATTCAGTTTAGATAAGTATCAAGTGGTACACAAGGGGGGGGGAAGCCCCAAATCCGCAAACAAGATGATGAGCTGGCCACTTGCAGCAAGGCCTGGACCAGTTTCGGGTAGCTCAGAGTGCATAAAAACACCTCACGGAATCATCTTTGTGAGTGGCAAAGCAGAAACAAAGCAGGAAAGCCTTGTGCTGCTCTTCGAATTCACTGCTCACCCCCTCGCAGTCCCTGCTTGCCCCCAGCCCCAGCATCTCTGGAAGGGCCGGGGGGAGCCAAGGAAGGTTGGGAAGAAAGCAGCAAGGAGGACCGAAGGTGTGGAGCCATGCCTGGATGACTAAGTGAGCTAGAATTTCTCTGTTTGGAAAACGTGCAGTAGGGTGGATACAGTCCAGGGCCTATAAAGCCATGGCTGGCATGGAGAAGCCTCTCCAATGTTCATCCACCAACTGACAGTGAGGGAGCCCTTTGCATGGGGACAGACAGATGCTGCCCTTACTCGGAGCCTCCTGAGTTAGAGGGGGAAGCAGGGTTTTCACAGAAATGAAACCTGCGGCGGGCTACAAAACTCAGAGTGTCCCTCCCAGGTCAGAGGCTGGGAAAGCAGCCGAGGAGTCAGTCTATGCCCGTGCCACTCTTAGTCTTTCTTGGCATCTGCTTTTGCCCTCTGATGGAGACAAGCTCCTGAGCAAGACCGGCCTTGCATTTGACCTGCCCTTATTTTGGGAGGGCTTGCATCCGTCCCAGCGCCACAGTGAGGGCACGCAGTCATGCACACTCATACATCTTGTGAAATACAAGCACGTGTGTTCGCAGCTGGCGGCTGAAGGTGGCGGTGGGCAGGACGCCGCCCAGGAGGCTGGTTCCCCGGACCCCGGCACAAGGTAGGGAGACCTGCGAGTGCTGTGTTTAAGAGTTTAGGCACGCACGTGAAATATCATGAAACGGGCGGTCTTGGAGCATTTCCCATCCTCCAGCTGAGTCACAGCCACCAATGCTTCATGTGACTGGTGCACCCATGCAGGGCTTGTTCCCTGCCTGCATGTAAACCTCAGTGGGCCCCCACATCAGCCTTCCTGTGGGGATGGCTCTGGTATCACCCAGGGACGTGAGTGGATGTAGGGAATGGGGTGAAGCCTGTGTCTTGGCTGTGCTGGGAGAAAGTGCTGACCTTATCCCTGCAAAGTGATCCCTACAAGTAGTGGCAGGAGTTCATGGAATGCTCCCCATCGGACCTGCTGGTGTAGGGACCACAAAGACGGTGCTGCGCTTGATGTGACCTAAAGGTCTTTAGAGAGCTGGTGTTTCTGGGTACAAACCCTACCTGGTATTGTGAAATGGCTCTTGAGTGGAAAGCCAAACCCGTGCTGTGTTCGCCTTCGGTGAGGGCAGCAGAAGCAGGAGAGAAGGCAATGCGTGGGAAGGGAGAGGTAGGGAAATCTCCACAGCCCAGTGACAAAGGATTTCTTGCAGGTGTGGCTGTCCTGTGGCGCAAGTTTTCCTGCAGAGGTTAGGTGGCTTTGACAGCGACTGGTCCTGCTGTGGGCTCCCAGGGCTTGGCTGCCAATGCGGCTGCGTGTGGCCCAATACCACAGGTGTCACTCAGCATCTGCCAAAGTCTTTGTGAGACATGAGTGGGCAATTAAAATTGTGCCATCTCTTGTTTGTACCTGCTCAGAGGTGCTAGCTGGTGGTTTGTTAAGCCCACTCCTTGTTATCTTGCTCCTTCCGCTTACACATTGCTTTCAAGGGGACAAGACGGCCTGGTCTACACCCAGGAACAAAAATAGATGTCCTTATATTCTTACATCACTCCTCTTTTTTCCCTGTCCCTCAGGTTGCACTGCCACCAAGCTGGTGGCCAGGGTAAACATCAGGGGGTCCTCCAGGAGGAGGTCAGAGCTGTCCTGTGCCAGCCTGGTGGCTGGAGGGTGGCCGCTGTCCCCCAGTCCCTTACGGGAGGGCTGCTTTCGCCAAGCGGGAGTGGGGTTGCCACCTGTTGCTGGTGTTGATTCGTGTGACCTTTTCTGTTTGTTGTAGGGTTGTTTGTAAGAGCCTGCGGCTGGGTGCGTTTCCTGCCGTAATGAGTGCTGACCCGTGCGCCCCTTGGCAGGGACTGGTTCTTTGTGGAAAAAAAATTAGGAGGCACTTAGTGAAGTGAGACAGAAAACAAACAGAGCAGGCAGGAGGCCGTGGCCGGGCAGTGCCTGCTGAGGAGGTCAGGCTCCTGACGCAGGGATGTGGGCGCTCTCCGGACGGAAGCAGGAGGCGGCCGGGAAGTCAGTGTGGCGGAGCAGCACGCAGCGCCTTGCCCCAGCACCCCCCAAGCCCACCTCCTGACCCTTTTCTGCCTCCTCCCCGCTGCCTCTGGCTCCTGCCACCTCCTCCTTCCCTTCTTCCCTTCCCTGGGTGCCACGGGCGGTTGCCTGGGCAGCAGGACCCGGGCCGAGTGCCACCTGTGGTACCCAACACCTCTTCTCCTCCTCCATGGATGCCGCTGGACCCACGTGGCCCCAGCCCCCATGACTTGAGCCAGAGCCTGACGCTCACCCCCAAGAGCAGGGGGGTGTGGGAGGGCGGGGACTGTGCTGTCTTCAAATACGCTGGACACGGGGCTTGCCCTGGCTCCGTCCTTCCTAGGTATGTGTTTGGGTCAATCCCTGCCCTGGTGTGTTGGGACACCGATGTGACCTGGTGGGGAGCTAGGAGGGGGGCCAGGGGCTTGGCTGGGCAAGGGGCAGTGTGTTGAGGGCTTGTGGGTGGAGCTGGAGTTCTTCTACCTGTTTTGGGGAGAGACCTGTTTGCTTTAGGACAAGCAGTGGCCCCAGCACGGTTTCTGTGTGCAAGGGGGTGGCAGTTGTGCTTGCAGTTTCCCCCTGGGTCAGGGCTCTGGACTTTTCCTGGCAGGCTGCCAGGAGGGGATTTTGGGATGTTTTCTTTGGAAGCCCAGGTGGCTGACAAGGGCAGGGCAGGAGCTGCCGTGCCGACGTGCCCTGAGCTGTCAGTGTGGGAAGGCAGGGGAGCAGCCCCGCTCCTGGCTCCAGCATCATGGGGTGGCACCTTGCCGGATTGGTGGGGCTCTCGGTCCCATGCAGGGCACCTATCCTCATGCTCTGGCTTTTCCAAGGGCTTCCCAAATCCCTCTCCACGTCTGGCCGGCTGCGTTTTGCCTCCATCACAGCTGTAGGCTCCAGGCTGGCACCTGCCACAAGGGACGGGGCTTCGCTGCCTTTAACGCGCGCCAGGGCTGGCAGGGACTACAGATCCCAGCATGCTGCTCCTGCCTGCCTCCTCCCATGCCGTACCTGGCAGGGTGCAGGCAGAGATGCTGTAGCCGGCAGCAGCGGCGCGGGCAGCTGAAGGGTATGCCCCGGGGGGGGCAGAAACTCAGCGCCAGGGACGCCGCTGGCGC
>NW_010178525.1:18112-22450 GCF_000695765.1 Mesitornis unicolor | reverse complement strand
CTGCAGACGAAGCCTTGAGAGAGGTGCCGGAGCACCCCATGCTGCGCCGCCCAGACTGGAAAAGGACAAGGCAGGCCTGCGGCTTCTGTGGGCGGCTAATCCCGCTCTGCCCCAGGGAGGAGGAGGGGGGCTGGGGAGGGAAGGTCACTTCTTGGAGCTCCCCAGGTTTTGGAGAGCAATGCCAGGGTGGTGGCAGGGGCCAGGCAGCTGGTGGGGGGTGGGTAAGGAGTGGTGGGCACCAGGGAGGGGACAGCAGTGCTAGGGGTGCCCTTGGTGCCAAGGTGACCCAGAACGGGCTGCGGGAGCCCCAGGGAAGCAAGCGGGAATTGGAAATGGAGGGTTTGCGTGGTTCTGGCCGGAGAGGCTGCTGAATTAAATGTGTCTTGTGCCGCTGTGCCCCAGGCATTGGAGGGAGGTGGGGAGGGCAGGGGGGCTGGACACAGCCTGCTGCGCATATGCTTCGCTCTCAGCCCCAGGATTGGGGTCAGAGAGCTGCAGGCTCACAAATCCCTTAAGAGCCTGAAGTGGAGCAGCTGGGAGCTGGCGCTGAGCAGCCTGGGCATCTCATGAAAGTGGTTTCCCTTTCAGAGGAAAGGCTTGGTGTCCCCTGGCCAGCAGAATAAGGCTGTGTGTCACAACACCTTGGCTGAAGGACCCTGAGCCACAGGTTCCCAAAGCTGCCGTGCTGTGCTCTCATCATTTGCTGGCTCTGTTTGGGGCACTTACCCGGTGGCACGGCCAGGGAGGTTAAAAAGAGCACTGCACCTGCCTGGCCTGCGTCCCTCACTCCCACATAAAATCCTGTTTGCTTTCCAGACGAAGAGCAGCCACGAGACTTACTGAGACCTGTGCTGACTCTTGCCACACAAGATGACAGCAAGAGACGGGCCCCAAGATAGGTAATGCTGGGCTCTGATGTAGGTGTGGGGGCACATCCAAGAGGTCAGGGAGGACAGGGAGACCCAGCATCTGTGGGACCCCCTCTCTTCTGTATGCTCACTGGGCTACTGAGCTGTCCCTTCCCAGAGGTGCTCTTTGTGTCAGCTTTTCCATAGCAAACAGGCTGTAAACAGTCCCCAGTGCTGGGACACGCCTGGACAGCGTGACTCCCTCCCAGCTCTGGTGACAGCTGCTGTGTGTCTGAGTGTCACTCGCTGAGGAGCAGCCAGTCTCTTCCTGCCTTCATATCCTCCCAGGGGGGATGTCCCATGGCCCCTCTGTGGTGCCACATCCCCTCTGGCAGCTCAGGCTAGCAGAAGCTGCAGGGAAGGCACAGGGCAATAGATTTTGTCTTCCGTCCTCCTCCTGGTGTCTCCCACTGCAGGGTTAGGGACAGAAGTGATGCCTGTCCCCTTCCCTGCCCAGCATCCCCCTCCAAACCTCTCTGTCCCCTCTGCAGGTACAAGGCTGTCTGGCTGATCTTCTTCATCCTCGGCCTGGGAACACTACTGCCATGGAATTTCTTCATGACTGCCAGGGAGGTGAGGGCTTCCTCCCGCTGCTACTCATGACACTAATGGTCCCCCATCACGTCTAGGGACCGTGGTGTACGTGTGGCAGCATGGCACAGTGTAGAGCCCCTGTGTGAAGAAGCATGGATAGCCTGGGTGGGACAAGTGGCGCTGAGGCAGCAGGACTGGGCATGGAGCTGGATGGGGAAAAAGGGTGGCTTGAGTGTGCTGGGCGAGGCCTTGCAGCACCTTGGCCCCACCAGGTTCCTTCTCTTGCAGTATTTCATCAGCCGCCTGGCAGACCCGGAGGAGATGAGTCGCTCTTGGAACCAGACCGGTGAGGCTGCCTTGTCCCTCTCCTACCTGCAGTCCATGTTTGACAACTTCATGACTCTCTGCGCCATGGTGCCCCTCCTTATCTTCACCTGCCTCAACTCCTTCATCCACCAGCGGTGAGCCTTGCCCCATCGTCGCCCATGCCAACCCCCATAGGGCCACCCAGCCCTGGCCCTCCTGCCCCAGCTGCAGGCTGTTCAGTCAAGTGAAAGCAAAACACTGGTCTCCTGTGCTGGGGTTTGGCTATGATTGCCATGGGAGAGCTTGGCCCCAGCCTCACACACCCTTGGGGGGTAGGTTTTCCTCACTGAGACCCTCTCTTGCAGGATTCCCCAGCAGATCCGCATCTCGGGCAGCCTGGTGGCCATTGGGCTCGTGTTTTTAGTCACTGCAATCATGGTGAAGGTCGACATGGAGCCTCTTCCCTTCTTTGTCTTTACCATGATCAGCATCGTCTTCATCAACTGTGAGTGAGGCAGTGGTGGGGGGAAGGAAGAGGGCACAGCCCCAGAGAGAAGCATGAACTTCACTGCAGGGAAGCCAAGGAGGAGGGGGACCTGCCTTGTCTCGCAGGGCAGGGGCTTGGCTCCCTGCAGAGGTGCAGTCCATCCTTTGGTTTCTTATTTCTGCTCATCTTTCCCTTTGTAGCCTTTGGCGCCATCCTCCAGAGCAGCCTCTTTGGGCTGGCAGGGCTCCTGCCTGCCAGCTACACAGCTCCCATCATGAGTGGGCAGGGCTTGGCGGGCACCTTTGCTGCTTTAGCGATGATCTTCAGTATTGCCAGTGAGTAATTCCTGCCCTGCAGGTGACAGGGCCTTCCCAGAGCAGAACAGAATCTGCTGGGGTCATGCTGTAGGGTTGGGTGGGAGATGGCCACAGGGCCTTGCTCCTCTCAGCTCTCTTCATTGTCTTCCTTTTTTCCCCTGCTTTCTCCCTGTGCTCGCAGTTGGTGCCCAGCAACCCGAGAGCTTCATTGGTTACTTCACCACGGCCTGCGTGGCAATTGTGCTGGCAATCATCTCCTACATCCTTCTGCCTCGCATGGTGAGATTTTGTCATCCTGTTGGGAAGCGTGTAGGGCCATGGGACCTTTGCACATCACAGCACAAGGACAAGGGCCCACTAGCACCCCAGCCTTGGCTCCTGCCAGCCTCTGCCTCCTGGGTCAGGGCAGGCTCTCCCCTGTCCCGAAGGAGCTCCCTGGGATACTTCCCATCCCAGATACCCCAGTATCTGAGCATCTGGGTGAGCAGGGAAGCATCAGTATGGGACATAAGCAGAAGGAATACTTTGCCCATACTGCATTTGCCCATATTGCCCATATCTACTGTCACCACACAGCCCCTGGCAGCCTTATTTCCTCCTGAATGAGTTCTCCATGACTGTCTCTCTGCAGGATTTCTTCCGATACTACTCCATGAAGGACAAGACAGAGTACCGTGTGTACAATGCAGAGCTGGAGACCAAGAGAGACCTGATTAAGAAAGGTGAGGGGCTGAGAGGAGGAAGAGGAAGGAAAAAGAGGAAGAGCTGAGAGGAAGAATGAGACAGAAGGACTAAATTAGATCATGACTTTCTGGGGTCTGCTATGCCTTACTTGTGTCTCTCCCTGCAGATGAGCCCAATGGGATGGAGCAGAATAACTCAAAGATCATTCCTATCCACAACCCTGATGAGAAGCCCTCTGTTGTTGCAATTTTTAAGAAGGTCTGTGAGTTGCCAGCAACCCCTGCCCTGCACTGGTCTCTTGCCCTGTGTTTGGTACCAGCCTCTTCCTTTCATCTGCCTAGCTCTGGGTCATGGCGGTGTCCGTCTGCTTCGTCTTCACTGTCACTATCGGCGTCTTTCCTTCCATCACAGCCAAGGTGTCCACTGTTCTCGGAGAGGGAAACAAATGGGGTAAGCATGGCCAGGGATGGGGTGGGGTAGGAGGAAACTGGGAACAAGGTAAATGGGAGGGAAGAAAGTGGAGCTTGAAGTAGTAGGGGTGCCTGAGGGGAAGAGGAGACCTTTGTGCAGGATGGTTTGTATGTGGACACTAGCCTGACTGGGAGACTGTTCCAGCCCTTAGTGGGAAACCAGGAGGACCCAGACTTGAAAGACAGTCTTCATACAATTGGCTGGAGGGCCTGGAAATCCCTGGGCATGTCAGTGACCTTCACCCCCTTCTGCAGATCTCTACTTCATCCCTGTCTCCTGCTTCCTGCTCTTTAATGTCTTCGACTGGACAGGACGGAGTCTCACTGCCCTCCTCACATGGGTAAGCATGGGGCAGGGAGCAAATGCCCAGGCACTCCTCATCCCCAGGCCTCTCACCTGTGGCTGTTGCTGGGGCAGCCGTCCATGGTGTGAAGGAAGGAGATGCAAAGCTGATTCCTGCCCTGGCTTTAAGTCCTAAGCAAAAATGTATGGGTCAGAGCTGAGAACCACTGTGCTGTCCTGGCCTTCTCCCACCTCTCTTTCAGCATGGCTTGGATGAAGCTGCCTCCTCCATTTCAGCCTCTTTGTAAACAAAGCTTCACTCCAGCTATGCAAACAGCCAGGCAGGACG
>NW_010178525.1:305-18081 GCF_000695765.1 Mesitornis unicolor | reverse complement strand
GGGTAAGAGGGTAAAAGACAGGGCAGCCCAAAATTAAACCTCTGGCCTCCACACAGGACGCAGCTGCTTTAAGGAGCCTTGTCCTGGGAGCAGGGCAGAGGCATGCCACATGGGTCACAGAGCTGTCCCCTGCCACATCCCCTTGCTCTTATCTCCCCTGCCTGGCTCAGAGCTGCTGGGGCTGAGCGATGGCAGCTGTGATGAGGGTGGGCAAGGAAGGGGGTTGTCCTGTCTGTCTCTCTTCCTGTCCCTTCACCCACCCCCCAAGTGCCATTTCCCCCTGTATTGTTCAGGCTGTTTGTTTAGAGAAGCTCCTCGCAGCACCCTGAGCCATGAAGTCTGTCCAGGCCTGGCTTCTTCATATCCTGGAGCTGCTTCTTCCCTTGCCATCACTGCTGGCTGCCCTTCGCCTTGGCCACAGGCTGCATTGCCTCGTGTCCAGGCCGCAGCCTCCGTGGTGGGATGGCCCAGCAGGAGACATTTCCAAAACAAGGCTGTGTGGAAAGTCTGACTGCGTGTGGTTTGGGCCTCATTTCCCTGGCTGGGGGCCTGCTCGCTCCTTTCTTCCTCCGCAGGCACCAGAGGCTTCTCTTGCTGATTTGCCCATAGGCACGGCAGCTAGCCTAACCTCAGCTCCCCCTGGGGCTCATGAAGTGTCCCATGGGCACTCCCAAGGCAGGTATGGGTCTCTCCTGACCCCAGAGCCTTGTCATCAGTGATGCTGGCACCTCACCCAGATGGAGCCAGGCGCGTCTCATACCAGGGGCTGCCTCAAGCCCAGCTGGAGGGACAATACAGGGGGACGGTGCCTCCTTATTCGTCCCAGCCCCATGCATCCAGAGTTTCTGTTAAGATCTGAGGAGACTTTAATTCAGTCTGTGCCTCTCCCAGCACTGTCCCTAACAGCCCCAGCATAATCCCTTTCCCAGATCGCTGGATCTCGCCCCGCTTGGCTGGGGGATGGCGTAGGAGGCTGAAGAGCTGGTTAAAGCCCAGTTTGCAGGCCCCAAGGTGCCGGAGGGGATTGACCTCGGCCAGCCTTGTCCTGCGCCGTGGTTCGCTGCAGGAGGAGATGGCGTGAGTGTGCACAGGGCTCACACTCCGCCTGCTTCCCTGTTGTTTCCAGCAAGGGCTTAGCAGTCGCTCTCAAGCCCAGCTCGGTATTTTGGTGCTAGCGCTGCTGCTCTCCAAGTTGGGATAGGACTTACAGGGCAGTGGTGAGACCTAGTAGGACCTCCTTACCATAGTGAGTGGCAACGCTGAGACAGAGGAGGTCTGTCAGCAACTTTGCCCTGTGTGGCTCCTCTGCAGCCCCAGTGCAGTAGGGACAGCCGCTGTAGCTGCTGCCAGTATGCTGTGTGATGGGGAGTGCCCACTTGGCAGCTGCTCAGTGACCTGTGTTTTCTCTCCCAGCCTGGGAAGGACAGCTGTCTCCTGCCAGTGATGGTGGCCCTCCGTGTCATCTTTATCCCCCTTTTCATGCTGTGCAACGTGCAGCCCCGTCACTACCTGCCTGTTGTATTCTCTCATGATGCCTGGTACATCATCTTCATGATCTTCTTCTCCATCTCCAATGGCTACCTGGCCAGCCTCTGCATGTGCTTCGGGCCCAAGTGAGTAAGAGCTGGGGACAGGGGAAGGCTTGGTTACCCCCCAGGATGCCAGCCCCAGCATAACTGCAGTCTGGCTCTGCCCAGCTCTGGTGTCTGGACTTCCCAAGGGGACGGAGGTACATAGGGGATCACCACACCACCTCAGGGGAGACAACCCCAGTGTCCTGGCCTTGTGCCTCCATATCCTAAAGATAAGGAAGCTATCATTTGGGCTCTCCATTTCCCCCTCCTGCCATGCTAGGGAAGGCGCCAGACACAGTGGGGATCTGGAGGGAGTGTCTGGCTCCTCTGCGGCCTGCTCCCACCTCTCTGTTGAACTCACGGCAGAGCTTTGGGCATGCATGTCTGAGGACGTGTCTGACACCTGTTTCTCCCCTAGGAAAGTTCTTGCCCACGAAGCAGAGACAGCTGGAGCCGTCATGGCCTTTTTCCTGTCACTGGGCTTGGCCCTAGGAGCTGCTGTCTCCTTCCTGTTCCGAATTCTCATCTAGCAGAGGCACCTGGAGGGTGCAGGGACACCAAGAGACAGCTCCGCATCCTCCTCCGAGGGCCTGGACACCTTGGCACCGTGGGGGGAGAACACCTCACGCCTGCCCCTGCCAAATGCACCGTTATGGCAGATGTTACACCCAGGGACGGTTCCACTCCTGCAGGGTTGGCCTGGCTCCTGCCACGCTTGGCTTTGTGATGCCTTCAGGCCTATGTGCCTTCTCCTTCCCCATGCTGTGTGTGTAAGACCCCTGGGGTCCAGCTGCCTCCCACGCTGTGTGTTTTCCCCAGCTCAAGGCCAAAAGCCATTCAGTCTCCTCTCCGATGGAGTTGAAGGCTGGTATCCAGTGTTATTCCTTCTCTTGCCGTTGTCCCCAGGGCACCTAGGGACTTGCTCTCCTCTCCTTCCAGGTGGCCTGGAAACATCCCACACCACTTCTGCTGGTGAGACTTGCAAATGGGGAGGAGAGTCTCAACCAGCTTCATCATCCCTGTTCTCTGCTGGGTACACACTCCCCTGCCCAGCAGCATCCCAGGAGCATAGACATCCATGTCCCACCTTCATGAAGAGCCAGCACTGTGGCTAGGACAAGGAAGGAGGAGGTCTCCACACCCCACCTTCTCCCCCTTGTCCTTGCCTTTGTTCCCTACTTATTTTTTTTTCCCCGGTGATTTTTTTCCAGTTTTCTTTCTGCCTCCTGGTTGAGTGATCATGGGCTGCAACAGGAGAGGAGGCAACTCCCCACCTAGGCTGCCTTCCCTCGCCCCCTGCGCTGCAGGGGGAGGCCTGACCTCTCCCTTGGCTTTCCAACCCCTTGTCTGTGTAAATGTGTCTGTACAGTTGTCATTTTCTATAAAAATATTGAAATGCCCTTTTGGGTATGCGCGTGTGTCCATCACCACAGGGGCAAGGGCTGCTGAGGGGCAAGGGCTGAAGGGAGCGGCACCAGCATTTCGTGGGTGTCCCCACGGTCCTCTGTAGCCAGCATCAGGTGATGGAGCCCAGTGTCTCCCTGCTCTGGGGACATGGCCAGCATGGGAAGGGGGTGCTGCCCGTAGCGCCTCTGACAAGGGGATGCACCTGCGCATTTTGGGGTGCAGCAACCCATGCTATATGCACCTGGAGCTTTCCTTGTGCCTGGAACAGCTGGAGTGCCACCTCCTGCTCCTGGGGACACACACACACACACTACACCCTGGGCCTCCACCCCACACACCACCCCTGTCCCCCACACCATTCATGGCCATCACCTCCCCAGCCAGAAGTTGTAGGGCTCAGGTGCCCTCATGCCACCCCCGGCTTTCTCTTGTCAGTCAGGCATCACTCCAGCTCTGCACCACGGAGAATCCAGACTCAAAAGAGAGGATAAAAGCGTGTTTATCTTACTACCCTCAGACACTAAAATTACAGCATAGCCCATCGCTGGCTTCTAGTGGGGAAAAGGGGCCTGCTTTGCTCTGAGATCCTGACGTGACCCCCACATCACATCGCCTCCCCGACAGAACACCCCCCGCCATCTTGTCCCCTCATCCCCAAGGCCCCAGGTGACACCCAGCCTCAGGGCGTCAGAGCTCCACGGCTCTCGGGGGGCGGCCGCAGAACGGAGTCGGGACAGCGGGCACCTTCCTGGGGCCGTGTGGACCCCCGGTTCCCTGCCCAGGGCCGGAGGGAGCCGAAGCAGCACTGCTGCAGGGCTACCACTGACCCCTTCGAAAACCGGTGGAGCCCATGCACACCACAACCCAACTGCAACATTGCCCCTCCGCTGCCGCCCGCGGGAAATAGCCCCGGCAAGGAGCGGGCCGGATAGCGACATGAGGGCTATGCACCCGGCCTCCACCATGGCCTCCGTCCTTAAACGGCAGTGAAGGTGGACCCCACGCACAGTCATACTGCGGGAACCAAGGCCGTTTTAAGGCGGAAGAATTCAGTGGGTGCTGCGACATCACCGTCTCTATAAAATGCGGGTGGGGGGGGGTAGGTTTTCTACTGGTCGCTTGCTTACGGCGGCGTTGGGACTCTCAGCTGGGTCCTGTTTTCGCGCCGCCCTTTCCCCGGCGCTGACGGGCTGTGGTTGCGTTGTAGGTGCCTGAGGAAGTGCAGCGTGGGGAGGAGGATGCGGAGACCTTCTCCTTCCAGGCGGAGATCGCTCAGCTCACGTCCCTCATTATCACCACCTTCTGTTACAACAAGGGGATCTTTCTGCGGGAGCTGAACTCCAGCACCTGCGACGTGGTCCGGGCCCTGCTCGCCCGTCCTCGGGGGAGGCTAATGGCCTTCCGAGGGTGCGCAGGGGAGAGACTGGTTGTCTGGGTGGCCTGTGAGGCTTGTGGTGCTGGGGGAGGGAGGTGGTAGTTGAGTATGGAGCCCATGGCGAGCATTCCCCCCCCCTCCCCTAGGCGCTGGATAAGATCTGTTATGAGAGTCTTAACATATCCCTCCGAGCTAGACAGTAGTAAGGGCCTCAAGATCGACATAGTCTCCCTACCCCCCAGGACCACATGCTCACCCTGGTGGACACTGGCTTCACCAACAACCTGGGCACTCTTGCCAAATCTGGTACCAAACCCTTCATGGAAGCCCTGCAGGTGGGTTACCTTTGGCTAAAGTTCCCTAAGGTTTGGGCTACAGGCTTCCTTTGGTGTGTAGCCCCAGCCCTGCTGCCTTTCTTGCTGTTGTAGTTGTGTGTGTGTGCGCTTACCCGGTTCTCTAGCAGCAGGGAGGAGCTGAAGGTAGGGCTGCGTGACTGTTGGCACTCGCCCCTTTTTCTCTGCATGCTGTCCCAGTTCTTTGTTGCTGTGAACCAGTTGCATCTCCTGTTTCTTCACTGGTCCATTAGCCTTTCTCTGCTTTCCCAGGCTGGTGCAGACATCTCCGTGATTGGGCAGTTTGGTGTGAGTTTCTACTCTGCCTATCTGGTGGCTGAGAAGCTGCTTGTCATTACCAAGCATAATCAGCTGGGTGCTCCTTTACTGTCCTAACTGCCTATGGTACATATTGTGCAAGAAACCAAACATGTTTCTCTGCTAGAAGCGCCCCTTTTCCTGATGCTCCCTAGAGCTGTACTGCTTTTTTAGTCATGCTTGTTAATGTTAGATATCAAGTAGTGTTTAAGCTTGAGGAGCTGGCCCCACTTGCTCTCTGCCCTTTAACACTATGCCCTGAAACGCTGATGTTTCTTTTACCACACCATAGGTAAGCCCATTAGACAAGGCACCAAAGTGATCCTGTATTTGAAGGAGGACCAGACAGAGTACTTGGAGGAGTGGCATGTCAAAGAGGTGGTGAAGAAGCACTCCCAGCTCGTTGGCTACCCTGTCACTCTATGTATGGGAAGGACTGTGAGGACCCACTGGAAGGGGAAGGCAGGAGTGGGTGATGGTGGGAGCAGAAGCCTGGAAAAGAGCGGAGTATGGTTTTCCATTTCCTTCCATAGTTGCTGGGTATTGAGCAGTGGTGCTCCCAGCTTCTGTGGCCAGAGGTGATTTGAGGCTGAGGGCTTATTGGAGGTGAAGACGGTGGGTGTCTAGCCATGCTTTTAGCCTTTGATCTGTGCAGCTGGAGGTCATCTAAACCAGCCATGGAGGGAGGAGAGTTTTCTGTCTCTTTTCTCATCTTCTTACACATAGGTTTTGGTTGCATGAGCTGTGGAGGGATTCTGAGGACTGGTTTCAGGAGAAGCCCTGGTTCCAGGCATTGCATTTGTTGAGCCTTGAAGGACACTCATTTCTCTCATCTGGAGCAAAAGGATTCCTGGTAACAGTTACTTGGGGCTGAACTTAACTCTTGTTTGTCCCTTTCTCCACAGATGGAGAAGGAGCATGAGAAAGATCAGCGGTGATGAGGCAGAGGAGGAGAAAGAAGAGAAGGAAGAGGAAGAGTCAGCATCCAAAGATGAGGAGAAACCCAAAATCAAGGATGTGGACTCAGATGAGGAGGAGGAAGAGGGAGACAAAGAAGAAAAAGACCAAGAAAATCAAGGAGAAATATATTGACTAGGAGGAGCTGAACAAGATCAAATCTATTTGGACCCGCAACCCTGATGATATCACCCAGAAGGAGTATGATGAGTTCTACAAAAGCCTCACCAATGACTGGGAGTACCAACTGGCTGTCAAGGTGGGTGCTGAGCCACCCTGGCTCCCTGTAAGAGACAGAGGGCCACTTTCTAGTCCATACCCAGAGCCACCACGTGGTTGTGGCTCCATACGGGCCTGAGGGCCACTTGGTTGTGCCTCAGCCTGCACTGTGACTCCCATGCAGGTGGAGGGGTTGGCAGTGCCAGCCTAGAAGCAGGACAAGAGGGTGTTGCATCTCAGAGAAGCATGACTCCCATCCCAGCCTGCTGGTTGCCAGAGAGCCATGACATGTAGAGGGCAGTGGGGCTGAGGAAGGGGAAATGCAGGCTGGTTGGATGCTAGAGACCCTGCTGTGCCCTGCCATCAGCCCCAGTGCTGAGTGAGGATCAGCAGTTCAACCTGCCCATAGCAGGTCCTGGGGGAAGGGGGAGCGCCATGGCAGCAGCTTTTTTCCTTCCTGGCTCTGTAGCACTTTTCTGTGGAAGGGTAGCTGGAATTCAGGGCCCTGCTCTTCATCCTGACTCCTGTTTTCATTTTTTGTATTCAGACTTCATCCATGGCATTGTGGACTCAGAGGACCTGCCTCTGAACATACCTTGTGAGATGCTCCAGCAGAGCAAGATCCACAGAGACATTGTGAAGAAATGCTTGGAGCTCTTCTCTGAGCTAGCAGAGGACAAAGAGAACAACAAGAAATTTTGAGGCCTTTTCCAAGAACCTGAAGGTGAGAGCTGGGCACCTTGCACCTGAAGGAGGGAGGGGCCCATGACCTGTCTGCCTGAGGAGCAATCTTGTCCCTGTGCCACATCTTCTCTGCATGGCAGTTAGGATAGAGGTGGTCTTGCAAATGTCCCAGAGAACCTTTGTGGGCAGCTGGCCCCTCTGGCAGCCCTTGACCCAGGACTCAAATGGTCAAGGTACAGGCAGAGATAGCTGTACCTCGGGGGTGGCCAAGTGCATGCAAGTCCCATCCTGGAGACTTCATGCACCTCTTCTGCCCCCAGCTGGGCATCCATGAGGACTCGACCAACCAAAAGCGCCTTTTGGAGCTGCTGTGTTACCACATGCCCCAGTCAGGCAATGAGGTAAATTCACTTTCAGAGTATGTCCTGTATGAAGGAGACTCAGAAGAGTATCTGCTACCTCACAGGTGAGCCAGAGCTCCTCCATGCCCTAGTGAGGTGAAGGCAGGTTACGTGCCTACTAGCCCTCTAACTTAAAGCAGATTCCTCAGGGCAGGTCCTGCTGCCTTCAACAGCCCCTCCCTGCTGAATCACAGCCCCTACCTGGGGGCTTCTTGACATCTCATTTCTACACCCAGGGGAAAGCAAGGAGCAGGTTGCTTGCTTGGCCTTTGTGGAGTGTGTGTGGAAGTGTGGCTTTGAGGTGGTCTATGTGACAGAGCTTGTTGACAAGTACTGCATGCAGGAGCTCAGAGTTTGATGGCAAGGCCCTGGTATTAGTCACCAAGGAAGGGCTGGAGCTGACTGAGGATGAGAATGAGAAAAAGAAGATGGAGAGCAAGGCCAAGTTCAAGACCCCCTGCAAACTCATGAAGGACATCCTAGACAAGAAGGTGAGATGGGCAGAGAGCTCAGCCCAGGGCTGTGTCCTGGGCTGGAGGGAGGAGAGCTGGGCCCTCTGTGATGCCTGCAAGGGCCCCAGCTTAATGCATGCCTCTCATCTCCTGCAGAGGAGCTGCTAAAGGAGACTGGAGGTCCCAGCATGTGCTGCATTGTCTTGCTCTAAGCAGTAAGGCTGCAGGTGAGGGGCACTGACCCAAATATGCGCATTGATGGGAGAGGGTAAGGTGTGGGAAACGTGCAGTGGGTACTGAAGGTGCTGGCTGAGCTGCCCAACCTAGCCTGTGCAGCAGCCCTGGAGCTGTTTGGAAGATCTCTTGCTTTGAGTGGTTGCAAAGACCTGGGGTATCATATGTTGTGGCTGGGCCCACCCCAGGGTGTAGAGGACCTTGCTAAGATAACCTGTGGTTACACTGGCAGGTAACTATCTCAAACCAGTTGGTCTCATCTCCCTGCTGCATTGTCAGTGGCACCTACAGTTGGATTGGCCAACTTGGAGCCCATCATGAAGGCTCGGGCACTGCGGGATAACTCTTTTATGGGCTTATATGATGGCCAAGAAGCACCTGGAGATCAACCCTGACCACCCGATTGTGGAAACCCTCCACCAGAAGGCTGATGCTGACAAGAATGACAAAGCTGTCGATGACCTGGTGGTGCTGCTCTTTGAAACTACTCTGTTGTCCTCTGGTTTCTCCCTGGAAGATTCCCAGACCCACTCCAACTGCATCTACAGGATGATCAAACTGGGGCTTGTAAGTGTAATGCAGCTTCTTGGTCCTGAAATCAGGTTAGCTAGGCAGGCCAGCGTGTAACTGTAATGGGGCAGGGGAGAGACCAGTAAGTGACCCATGCTGGTGTGATGGGTAGAACTGGCTGTGTGTGTAAGGTAGCATGGCCAAGCAGAAACCTGGAACAATCTACTTTGGGTGGGCTCAGAGCTCTGAGTGGACTGTCCTGTCCCCCATGAGGCCAAGACCCACGACCAGGCTGCTCAGATGACAAGCTGGGGCTTTTCAGTTCCTGATGGTGGATGTCAGAAGTCTGCCATGGGAGATGTGACCCATCTGGTGAAACAGCTTGTGCTTGCACCCAACTTTTTTCTCCAAACTGGTCTTTTTGGACAAAAATGTAAATGAAGAGGTGCTGTGGCTTGACATAACTATTGGGTGCTAATAGTGCTGTCCCTCAGCCTCTGGGATCACTTGGTGTGACTTAGGGGCCTCACCTCTCCCTCTCCTCTCTCGGGCATTGATGAAGATGAGGTAACTGCAGAGGAGCCCAGTGCAGCTGTCCCTGATGAAATCCACCCTCTGGAGGGAGATGAAGACACATCTTGCATGGAAGAGGTAGAGTAAAGTAGGAGGAAGCCTCTTCCCTTGCCTGCTAGGCCTCTGCCCCATCTCATGTCTGCTTAGAAGTGGGTCTGCTTCAACTGGCTGCAACTGACTCCTCGGTGGTGTCTCCTTTTTGGATTTGGTTGGTTGGGCTTGTTTTGGGGTTTTTTGTGGTTTTTTTTTTTTTTTTTTTATTTGGCAGAGGGCAGGAGGGCATGATTCCCTGTTTGTCAGTAGTGAGTGACTCAGGCAGCCCAAGGCCTGTCTGTTGTGTCTTTCTGCTTGTGTAGGAACTGCAGATGGGGAGTGGAGGTGAGGAGGCATCAGGCTTCCCCTCTTCTCCCTCCAGTGGGGTCTCCGGTGTTCCTAGTAGGCATCAAACACTGTCCTTGTTCCATTGGCATGGAAGAGCCCTTCCTCTGAGCTGCTGCTTCCTCCTTGAGCCCCCAGGGTTGTATTTTGGGTGGCTTGGTTATTTTTTTTTTTTCTGTTTGTTTGCTTTTCTGTTTTGTTTTACTGGAATTAAAGTATCAAAGACTGGTTTACACATCAGGGTCCCTTGTGTTTCATGCCTATCATATGGAGGAAGGGGTCTCAGCTTGTTCCTGAGGGTATTGGGTCACTGGTCTCTCCCCATCCTGACAGCTTTTCATAGCTCTGCTGTAGCTGATCTCTACCCCTTCCTTTGCCCAGGCATCATGAAGTGGCTACAAGAAACACCTGACCTGCTGTGCAGGTGAGGTTGCCTCCAGCTGGGCAGTTCTCCATGCAGAGCACTGCATTCCCAGTCTGTGTGTGTTAGCTGTGCCCTGCTGCTGGCTGCTCGGATCTGAGCATCCCTGGGGCAGGAGCGGTGGCAGAAGCCATCTGCCCCTTTCCTTGCAGTGCAGAGCCAGGGCTGGAGTGACAGCTCAGGACTGTACTTGAGCTGCCTCTCTTAGGCCAAGCTGCTCTTGCTCTGTGCTCTAGCCCCCACCTTTCCTCCCACCTCCACAGCCTGCCCTTTCAGGGCTTCTGCAGCCCTGGGGGATGTTGGCAGTGTCTGGCCACTCCCTGGCTTTTGCCTGTGTCAAGAGAGGTCAAGGACATCACTTCTGCTCCTTGCACCCAGTTCACACCCCACAAGCAGGGTTTGTCACCCTTGGCCAGTTGCCCCTGGGCTTTGTCAGGGGAGAGTGACGCCACCATCAAGTTAGGGATCACAGGCACAAACTGAGCAGGCTTTAGCCAGCATCCATCCTCAACTGGGAGGGAGGAGGCAGAGCCCACAGGTCCCAGCAGCAGCACCACAGCCAGGCCCCTGGCTTAGCCCTAGGGCAGGTGCCAGAGTCCCTCAGTGCACACCAAGCTGCTGTGCTGCCAGTGTGGCTGCTGGTTTGGTGCAGGGTGCTAGGACAGTGCTGGAGCTGAGCTAGCCACTGCCTTCAGCGTGGTTTTCTTTTCCCAAGATAGGAGGGGGTGGGGGGGGGGAAGTTTAAGATTTCTCTCAGGACAGGAAAGTTTTGCCAAATAAAGAATTTACTTCAGCAATTTAACTTACAGTGTTTTGGTTGTTTGGGTTCCCCCCCCCGCCCTGTGTTTTTTTCTTTAAATCTACATTTAATAGAAAGAGGTATCCCAGTCCCAACCAGGCAGACTTTTTCTTTTTAACCAAAATTTTAAAAAATATAATCCATTTCATTTTGTCTGTCAGCAGATGGTCAGACTTGATGGGGCTCTGAGCAACCTGATCTGGTAACATTGTCCCTGCTTCCTGCAGGGGGGGGTGGACTAGATGATCTTTAAAGGTCCCTTCCAACCCAACACGTTCTGATTCTCTGCTAGGGGCAAACATTTGGGGTAATTTGTAGGGGAAGGATGAAAGGCTGTGAGGCTACACAGGTGCTTTCAAGAACTTGGAGCCAGGAAAGGAGCACAGGTAAAACTGCTGAAGAGCTGAGTGCTCTGAAGCCTGGGCTGTGCTCAGTACCAAGTCTGTTATCCCCAAGTCAGCACTGTGATAAGCAGCTCCTGTCCCTCATCTCCTCCTCTGTTTCTCCTCTAGTCCTCACCTGAGTCTCCCCTTTCTCTAGCTCTGCTGGGGGGCTGGTGTTGGTACAGATGCACCCCAGGAAGGGTGTGCTCTTCCAAGGCCTTGCTACAGCACTGGTGGCCCTGGCTAGCAGGTGCTCAGCAGGCCTCTGTGCCATCTCTAGCTATCTATGGAGGCTACAGCTCTGTTACTTGCTCTACCATGCGGGGAACCCAGGAGCCAAACCAGAATCAGGCTGTGATGGCTCCTCCACTAGCCCACCAGCATAAAAGATGTCCAGACCTAGCTATGCTCCCCGGTTGTTTGTGCAAGGATGTTGTGTCAGGCCTTGTAGCTGTGGGTCCAACTCTGGCTGCTACCTGCCTGGGTAAAGGCAGAAGCACCTGTGTTTGGAAAAGAAAGACAGCTCTGCTGTCCCAGAGAGATTAGGGACACCAGAAGGGTTGGGAAGTGTTTCCCCTCCTTCCACGTACATGGCGGGGGGTGGGGGGGAACCAAAAAACATTTACCCCCAGGGTACTATATGCAACATATTTTTAATTTAATAAAATGAGAAAAAAAAGTTGCCTTTCAAAAGTACCAAAACCTGCTGGCTTGTCAGGTTGTGTCGATGAGAAAAGGGTTAACCAGTAAAACCCAGGCTCCTGGGGCAGAGCATCTTCCACGGTTCTGTCCCCTGCTGCCTGAGGGACAGGTGCCCACTTGCTCTGTCCTCTGCTGCCTGGGGAGCAGGAACAAGGCACCGCAAGTGGGCTCTGCCCCATCTCTCAGTCCTCCAGGCACAGTGGGGCTCTGGCTGGGCCCCAGGAAAGCTGGGCAATGCCTCCAGTTGGCAGGAAGAAGAGGGGCTATCTGTGCTTCTCTGGCAACTACAAAGCCCAGAAACCACAGCACTGAGACACCCCAAGGCGATGCTGGGGCTTCTGGGCAGTGTAGCCTTTGGCCTGTAACAGCAACGGATGTAACCAAAAAGCAACCTCTAACAACTCAGCAAACCTTGGGAACTGTACTGCCCAGCCTCAGTATCTGCATAAGAATCAGCCTGGGCTGAGGGGAGCAAAGAAAAGTATCTCAAGAGCCGGGGCAATTAACTGATAAAACCAAACTGGGAGGTACTGGTTTTCACTGCAGAGTGCCCTCCCAGAGCAGATGCCAGGCTGGGGGCAGGAGTCCTTCCCTTAGCTGTGCCTGTCCTCCCTGGAGCACCTCCTGCAAGGGGGCTGAGAGAGCTCCCCGCCACGGGACAGGCTCAGCTTGGGACTTACCACCTCACACGGAGGTGTTTCAAAAAGAAAGCTACTGTTTTGCTTGCCCTTTCCTCCTTCTGAGCTCTGTAATAGTGACAGAAATGGAGGAGCATTAGCCAGAGGCAAGATGGTGGCAGGGAAAAGAGCTCCCTCGTTCATTAGTGACCTTGGAGAGAAGCCACAAGACACAGGTGGGACAAGAGTACCAGCAGCCCCATATGGTGAGCCCCCAGGCCTGTGCCTTGGCTGGAAGTCTTTGACCCATTAAGGCAAATGGAAAGATTTGGAGCTGTGGCAGCCCAGAGCATTTCCTAGGCTTGTTCCAGCCCCTTCCCCAGGAAAAGCAGGTGGAAAAGTGAGTCACTGGTCCAGTCTATCCATACCCCACCATGCTTCTCAGCAGGTTCCGAGAAATCAAGCAAGTGCCCCCTGGCAGAGGCAGGACAGCAGGCACAGCTTAAACGCCACAGCCCCAGCTCCTTAGACCTTTTGTACAGGGGTCTCGCCTGGCGGGAGCTTCTTACTTCGTTTCTTCATGCGGCTGCGGGCGTAAATGCGGAGGAAGAGGGCCATGAAGACAACGGCTACGCCCAGCCCGCCCACCACAGTGACACTGTGTCCATAGATGAGGCAGGAGAGGAGGATGGCAAAGGCCTGTCGGAGCGTCATGATGATGGTGAAGACAGCTGCCCCGAATTGGCTGATGGTGTAGAAGATGAAGAGCTGGCCACAGGCAGAGCAGACCGAGAGCAGCACGGCGTGGGCTGTGAACTCTGAGTGGCGGGCCATGAAGCGTACCGACTCCAGCAAGGCACCCTGCTCCAAGAGCGAGCCCACCGTGAAAAGGCAGGAGAAGACATTGACGCCAAACATCATCTGCACAGGAGACATCTTGTAGGTGAAGAGTGCGTCCTGCCAGTTGGAGGTGAAGCTGTCGAAGAGTATGTAGCCAGCCAGGAGGACGACGCCAGAGAAAGTGGTGACAGTGGACACGTGCCTGTTGGGAGCACTGGAGAGCAGGAACATGCTGACCCCCACGGAGATGAGGGCAGCAGTCAGGTACTCCCAGTACTCGTAACTCTTTCGTGATACCAGTTTGCCCATCATCATCACTGGGATCACTTTGGAGGCCTTAGCCAGCACTTGGGTGGGGAAGCTGACGTATTTGAGTGCCTCATACTGGCACCAGCTGCTGAGGATATTGGAGAGGGAGGCAAAGGAGTATTTGTACATGGGAGCCCCGTGGCGTGGCTGCTTGGTCAGGGCACAGTACAGACCAGCCACTGTGAAGGCCAGGATGCGGTTCATGAACACTAGGAACTGGGAGTCCTTGAACTTCTCACCGGGATCTGTTTCAGTGGCACCGTACGTTCTTGTCATCACACGCTCCTGGACAACGCCCCACGTGAGGTAGGAGACCTGCAAAGTGGGAGGAGCACAGGATGAATCAGGACCCACAGCCGCAGCTGCAAGCAACCATGGGAAGAACAGACCCCAGGAGAGATCCTTGCTTGCCCCAGTGTTGCCTCATCCTCTGCACGGCAATGCTTCCCTGAGACACTGGGAGATGGGGCCATCCCCCACTCCACCCTGAGGGAACCCAGTGTCCCATGCGGTTACAACTAGGAACATCCCGTCCTAAACAAAACCCACTCAGTTTACAGTCTCTTCACAGGAAGAGAAGCCCACAAAGCAAACATCCTGGCATACAGCGAGCAGTTACGCTTTAACCTGCCAGTTGAACCAGACTGACGGGATGAGGGAACATTATTGATGCACAGCTGCAGTTTTGGTGCCAGCTCCCTGCCGCAGGTCCTGGCAGCTTTCCCAGTGGCCACTGCATTGGTTTTCACTCCCAGCTCTCTAGGTTCAGTTCTTCCATCCAAATCAATTCTACTTTCAAACCCAGCAGACAGAATTGTCCATGGACAACCACTGTTCTGGCTGTCACCTCCACTACTTCTGGTGCAACAAGCCCCTCACAGAAGAAACACAGACTTCCTCTCACCACACATTCCCTCCCGAGAAACTGAGGCACAAAGAGATGGAAGAACTTGGTGGTGACCCACAGCAAGTCTGAATGGGCTGGGATAGAAGGGCAGAGGGTGGGTGTCTTCTGCTGGCTGTGGGATGTGTCAATTTTTCCATCACAATGCCCACATTTCTATTTTTTAGTCCTCACAGACCCAAAAATCTGCTCTTCCAAATGATGCTCAGGCTGTAGCTGAGACTTAGGGAAACTAAGATTAAAATTCCCTGTTTGTCTGCAGCTGAATGGGGTATTTCTCTCCAGTATTCTAATTCAGTCCATCAAGAGAGGACGCATCAGCCGCAGAAGGAGAGCTGGAGGAAAGCCTGGGAGATAAGAGGGCTCAAACTATCTGCTGCTCTGACGTGAGAGCCAGAACAAGAGTAGCCATAACAATCTGCTGAATCACAGAATCTTCCCTGTCCCTGGCTGCAGAAGGCTGTGATCATATGGACAGGAGGTCCCAACCCAGACAACAACTGACCAACCAGCAGCTGACACAGCAGCTCTGGTGGACTGTCCTGGCTGAGAGGCTCTGTCCCAGCCTCCAATCCTGCCCCGATCAAGGACAGCACTGCATCCTTGGTCTTCAAGGAACAAACAGCCACAAACACACTGCCCACCTCCTCCTCCCAACATGGGATGGCCACACACATGCACAGAGCCCCTACCTGTAGACCAGCAGCGCAGAAGAGCAGCTTGAAGACCTGTCGGGCTGTAGAGGACTCCGCAGGCTCTGCTCGGGGTGGCAGGGAGCCATCCTCCTGGTGTACAGACTTTACCTCAGAGCCAAACACGCATGCTTTGATGACAGGGAAGCAAATGCCTCGACCTGGAGAGGGTAAAAGAAAACAGAGAAAGACTCAACCATATCCTGGGCACCACAAGATACAGTAGTTTGAGGTGAGGCCTCCCTCCTTTCTAGCTTCTGCATCTGCTGGCACAGGGGGCTGAGAAATTTGTTTCAAGGTAGCACCTGGATAGCTCTGGGATGCAGCACTGCAAGCAGCTCACTCATGGTCTGACAAAGCAGGTCAGGCCAAATAGGGTGCTCAAAGGGAGGCAGGATGTGGAAGGGAAGCTCCTGCCCTTACCTGTCTCCAGGTAATTCCTTCTCTTGAAGTACTGGATGAGGAGGAATCCTGGCACCACAATACTTGCGTAGCTAGCAGCATTCACAAAGAAACGGTAGAGCCAGAAGTCCCCCCACGAGTCCTGCAGGGCCGGGGGGAACTGTTCACCAGTAGCCATGGTAGGGAGTGAAGCCAGCATGAGGGGAAGGCAAAATCTGTGGAGAGAGAAAGAGGCAGGCAGTGGGCAACCAGCACATGGCCAGGTCTGCTCTGCGTGCCTGCGCTGCCTGGCCTGCTGCCCACCAGCAGGCAGCACCCAGGTCCCACAACAGCGATGATGGCAGCATATGGAGTGGGAAAAGCCCTCTGGAGTTCAGAAGCATGTGCCAGACTTTTGTTTGCTTCTGTTAAGGCTGTTTGGTCTGGCTTCAGAACACGTGGACTTAGAAACTTGGATTTTCAGGATTGGAGAGAGCACCTGAACACTGTTGTAGCCATCTGGTTTTGACAACGCCCTTACTCCAAATGCAAGGAGCGCCTTGCACCTCACCTTTCCAGGTCAAACTTTTAGTGCAGCTCCTGGGTAGAAAAAGAAAAGGTCATCGGATGGAAAAAGCGACTTCTACCTAGCGGCTCATGTTTCAAGCCTGTGGCCAGAGTGGCCTTCCTCTGAGAGCGAATAGTTCAGAGCTTCCCCTACACCAGCTGAGCAGAGGAGAGCCGGGCTGGGGAGGTCTCCGGCTGCCAGCCCCCCCCCACCTCCCCACGCAGGCGTGGAAGGGAGCCTGCCAGAGCATTCCCCACAGCTCTGAGGAAATTACCAAGGCTCACCCGCTTGGCAAGACACAGCCAGAGAGCAAGGCTGGAACTTTCCTACCAGTTGGCTGGGTGGGATTTTACCAGGACTACCTGATAAGGTATAGCTGATATTTTTTAGCTAGAGCCCAAGGTGATCTAGCCAGCTTTAATACTCCCTGAAGGAGCTCTTCCCTCCACTGTCCCCTCCCTCACAGAGGTAAACCTCTGATATTCAGCGACCATGCAAAGAGAAACAGCACAAGGTGTGCAACAGAATGAGCAAGCTGGCATGGACTTCCTATACCCAAGGCCACCTGCACCCTCCTCTCGCACTGCAAGCTGTGCCTTCCTGCATCAGGGTAGGAGGTTTCCTTGGTCCATGCTCCATCCCTGCCTTGGTCTCTCCAGTAGAAAAAGCCTCTAGGTTGCCTTGGGAGCTACGTGAGGGTGCTGTGGGGCCGGCCGCATGAACACACATCAGAAGAAGCTCTGAGCTCCTGTGATGGAAAGGGCCAGAGATGTTAATCTCCCCTTCCCCAAAACAACCGAGTCATAGGAACTTAGGCCCTATGTGGTGTACCTGGCCCCAGCATAATACATCTGTGACCTCTAGTAGCCCTCACATGAAACTTAGAGACTTACTAACTTAACAGCTTTAAAGGCAAGAAAGTCCCCTGCCATTTAATGATCAACAGGCCCTCCCCACCAACCTCTTGTCGCCTTGGGAAAGGTCTGAGGGGCTTTTCTCATCCTCAGTTGCTGTGGCCAGGACCCTGGAGCCCAACAACCAGACCTAAGCCAAGGCTGTGTTTCACCCTGAAATCTCCCTTCTGTGACTTAAAGGACCCAGAAATTCCCAACCCAGGGAGAAGTTCAGACAACTGGGGGTGGATTTCTGTGCCTGCTTCCTATTCTGCCCCACTCTCCCCCATCAAAAAGGCAGTTCAACATCTCTGCCCCTGTCCTCTCTCCTGCGACAGGGGCATCGCTACAGGATGTGAGAACAGGGCTCGGTGCAGGCACCTGGGGCTGAAGCTGCCCACATGTAGCTCATATGAAGTAACCCTGGTTGATCACAGCAGCCCTCTTGCTGGGGCAAAGGTGCAGAAATGCCGTTTGCTTTTGCAGAAGTCAGATATAAATGGCAGGGACGGTTGCTACACTCACAGGCCACATCTCCCTTCAAATTGACAGAGACAGAAAGCCAGCGTGACTGCACTCGCTGTTACCCCCACTGCCCCCCTCAGCGCTGCCATGGGAGGAGAACCAGCTCTGCTCTCCCACAGCGACCACGAAGAGGAGGCTATGGAGGGACAATGGCTCTCTCTATGCCTGCGTTAGCAATTCCCAGGCCCCCGAGAGCTGACTCAGTGCAGCAGGCCCTGCCCTCCCCGCTGAGGCTAGGGAGGAACAGGGGCACCAGTGTTACAGGTAGAAAGCGGGGGGCCATGCAGGGCAAGCGGGCGGCACACTCAGGCATGAAAAGAACCTTAGT
>NW_010178525.1:0-293 GCF_000695765.1 Mesitornis unicolor | reverse complement strand
GCCAGGGAGCCGAGACGACAGACTCAGCTACTGTTTCCCTCGGCACAGGAGGGGCAGCTCTCACATACACCACTCCAGAGCCGGGCTAGGCCACAGCCCTCTGCCTGTGATGCCAAATTTGGGTCCTGAGCCAGAGGCTTGAAAAAAAAAAAACCTCCTGCCTGCAGCCCTGCTACCCTGGAGCACATCTCCCGCAAAGCTGGAGTCAGCTGCAAGACGGGAGCTTAGAAGACCATGGTCCCCCACAGACTGCTCGGGTCTTTACATTTCGTCCCTGCCCCTGCCCCGCAGTC
>NW_010178524.1:15773-16081 GCF_000695765.1 Mesitornis unicolor | reverse complement strand
CTTTTGCTTGTAAATTTTGAGATGTGCCACAGAATTTGTGTATTTTGCACCAATTAGGTGTCACCTTGAGTAATTCCTCCGGTGCTGAGTTTATTCATCCCATCAGCTAGTAAGATGCATTTCCCCGTAAGCCTGCTGTCCCAGATAGGACAGGGCTATGGGTGCCGTGCCCAGCAGAGGATGTGGCCAATGTCCTGTGCTGATGCCGAGGGGGGTCCCTGGCGTGGGGGGAAGCCTCTCGTCCCCCTTTTCGCCGGGTGAGCCCGTTCGCTCTCGACCGCAGACCCGGCGGAGTCCATCCCCACCAT
>NW_010178524.1:14203-15660 GCF_000695765.1 Mesitornis unicolor | reverse complement strand
GCCGCTGGACCAAGCGCATCACGGGCCTGGCCATCAGCGACCTGCGCGTGGAGGACAGCGGGACCTACATCTGCGAGGTGACCAACACCTTCGGGTCCGCAGAGGTGACGGGGACCCTCACGGTCATAGGTGAGAGCCGCGGCGGTGGTGGTGGGGAGACCTCTGTCCTGCTGCCTTCTTAATATAAAGCCTTTACAAATATAGAGCCTTAGAGGTTTTATAAATGATAAACTTTGTGTTTTGGTGTGGGTATCGCATACTCCAAGCCATGGTCTTGTGTGTCCGCTATGCAGGGGGTTTATCACGCCGCAGCGGCGCATCTCTGACTTCTGATGTACCACTTAGGTCGGGGCAGGGAGAGGGGCTTCAGAAAAACACAGGGTAACACCGGGGGGTGTAAACTGTTGGATGGCAATGCTGGGTTTACGTTAGGTGCCTCTGCACTTTGTTTTGGTGATTTACCTAAAATAAGCTCCGGGCAAACAGTAAATACCCAGGCCAAGCATCTATTGCGTGCTTTGTGGCTGGGAGTTCCTCCTGCCACCAGAACCCCAGCGGTTCTGGAGCTGGCATTAAAAGCAGGGAGGACGGTGGTGGGGACATTGTGCGGTGACATTTTACGCCTAGTCGGGCTGGTGCTTCCAGGGCAGGAAAGGCAGAGCATGCAGGAACGATGAGATGATGCCCAGCACCACCAACGCCTCACCCGCTCTCACCCTTTCTCGCACAGACCCTCTCCGTGTGACCCTCACACCAAAGAAGCTCAAAACGGGCATCGGCAGCACCGTCATCCTCTCCTGCGCCCTCAGCGGCTCCCCCGAGTACGTCATCCGCTGGTACCGCAACACGGACCTGGTGGCGGTGGACGACTACATCTCCATCCGGGGCATCAGCAACGAGACCCTCCTCATCACGGCCGCGCAGAAGAGCCACTCTGGCGCCTACCAGTGCTTCGCCACCCGCAAGTCCCAGACGGCACAGGACTTCTCCATCATCACGCTGGAGGGTGAGCCACCTGCCTCGGGGCATTGCTCTGGTTGTCTCTGGGGTGTGCCGGGTTGTTTTGTGCAGTGAGACTTTCGGGGTGGGGGTCCTGGGCCACACTGCTCCCACCCCATTACCTGGGCTGTGTGCGCTGTCAGGGATGCTGCAGCAAGGCCAGGACAGGGGCAGGGACCTAAATAAGAGTTGAATTTCCCATCCCCAGCTCCTAGGCCGAAACACTTTCGCCTTTCACCAGGTCCCTCCTTGTGAGCAGGTGTAGGTGTAGATTAGGGGGTGTTTGAGCAAGGGATGGGCACCCCGAGCCTGGTATCCCCTTGAACCAATGTCTGTAACACCCAGCACATCCCCTCTCAGCATCTCCCCTCTCAGCATCTCCCCACCGTAGAGATGCTGCCACGGCCAGGGCCCCCACCCCAGCCAGGAGCTCAGAGCTGCGGGGGGCCGCCGCCGGC
>NW_010178524.1:11795-14162 GCF_000695765.1 Mesitornis unicolor | reverse complement strand
ATGGGACCCCCCGCATCGTCTCCTCCTTCAGCGAGAAGGTGGTCAACCCCGGGGAGCAGTTCTCCCTGATGTGTGCTGCCAAGGGGGCCCCGCCGCCGACTGTCACCTGGGCGCTGGACGACGAGCCCATCCCGCGGGACAGCGGGCACCGCACCAACCAGTACACCATGTCGGACGGCACCACCGTCAGCCACATGAATGTCACCAGCCCGCAGATCAAGGACGGCGGCGTGTACCGGTGCACCGCGCGGAACTCGGTGGGCAGCGCCGAATACCAAGCGCGAATAAACGTAAGAGGTGCCTGTCTACTTTTAAATATCAGAATAGGACTTTTACTGGGCTTTTTGGTTTTTGTTCTGCTCCTCCTCGCCTCTCCCCGGCCCTGTGGGTCTCCCTGCTGCCCTGACGACCCCGTTCCCTGAGCTCCCCGCTCGCTCACGAGCTTCCCCATCGTTTAAAGCAGGGAGTTTAACGCGGTGCCAAGCGGTCCCGTAGCCTCCAAGAGCCGCAGGTTGACTTTGCAGGGCCAAAAGGGCAGCGCTCTCCCCATCGGGGTCCGCTCTCCCCTCCCCGAGGGTCCCCGCGCGTGGAGAGGTGGTGGGCACCGGAGCATCCCGGGCCGCCTGCGCTCTGCTCCCTGGCAGCGAAGGCGCCCGCCGGCGCGGGGATCTCGGTGACAAACGGTGATGAGGCAGCACGTGAAATCGGGGAAAATGAGCCTTGATTTGTCATGTCTGTGTTTTCTTTGTCTGCTAAAAGCCATGGCCGCCTTAATCACCGTGTTATTGCGGCTGGAGCGAGTAGCTCGGCACGGTACGGGGAGCGCTTTCAGGCACAGGGTACGGTATATAATATAAATATATATACATCCCTGCCTGTTAATGATCACTAATTAGAGCTCCCAGGCTCATAGGTGGGAGCGAGACAGGGACAAGGTAGCAGTTATTTCTCTGCTGACAAGAGGGGTTGAAGGGCTGTGTTTGTCTGTCTCTCAGGCTGGAAATGGATCCCAGTGGCTTTTTGGCTGGGGTCCCGGGAGAGCCGGGATTTTGTTGCCGTTTACTGCTGAATTTGGAGCGAGTTCATCCCGCAGCCATGGGGAGCCAGAGCAGCGTCTTCTGTCAGGACGTTCCCTTGTCTCCCATCTCGGCTCTTGACGGGCTGTCACTAGATAAGATTCGGGCTTTTCTTTGCTCTGGCGTGGAGCAGGTCCCTCCGACAGCCCCAGGGGATGCTTACAGAGCCAGATGCTGATTTCTTTTTCTCTGCTTTTTCTCCTGAACCTGTCCCTGTATGAGAAGCACCATCCATCAGCTTACCCTGAGTGTCTGCCGAGCTGTAATCCCACTGCGCCCTTAGGACGAGGAGTCGAGATAGGGTTAATCTTTAGATTAGCTTGCTATTTTGCGCAGTGGCTGGGAGAAATAATGTAATTGTTGATGCGTGAAACCTCTCGTTGAAATACTCACCTGCAGCGTTCTCCCAGTCCTGAAGCCAGCACGAGAGCCAGCCAGAAACTGGTGCCTTCCCGGTGCTGCTCAGGTTGCCGGGGGAGGCCAAAAAGCTGTGTTTTAGGGGAGGTGATAAACGCTTGCCGGTGGCAGTCAGGTTCTGCGCTCGCAGCCCCCGTCCCGGCCCCTCCGCGGGCAGCAGTGGTGTCTGTGGGGTGGGATTTGCTGCGGCGTGGCCGTGCCCGGTGCCCGCGGCCCTGTCCATAGCCACGTGCGAGCTGCAGTAGCTGGAGGCTTTCCCCACGCACGCTCAGGGAGGAGCCCGTGCCTGCTCCTCGCCCAAAACCAGGCCGGGACCCAACCGCTCTGGTTACCTCCTTTTGCCTGCGAAGCTCGCTCTGAAATAGCAGCAGATCTGCATGCAACCGAGCCGCCCTTCGGAATTAACCTAGCCTGCCTCTTCCTTCCTCCCCCATATGTAGGACCCCCGAGCATCCGCGCCATGAAGAACATAACGGCGGTAGCGGGTAGGGACACTTTCATCAACTGCAGGGTGATCGGGTACCCGTACTACTCCATCAAGTGGTACAAGGACTCCTTGCTGCTGCCCGATAACCACCGCCAAGTGGTCTTTGAGAACGGGACCCTTAAGCTGATGGACGTCCAGAAAGGCATGGACGAAGGGGAGTATCTGTGCAGCGTGCTGATCCAGCCCCAGCTCTCCATCAGCCAGAGCGTCCACGTCACCGTCAAAGGTAAGGGCGCGGGGGGGACGTCTCTGCAAGGGATGGAGAGGTCGTGCTGGGGATGTCCCCGCTGCGGGACGGAGGCAGAGATGTGTTGTATGGGGACCCTGTGGTCCAGCAGTGGCCGTGCTCCACCAATGCTGCATCGATGGGAGCTCGGCTCCTGCCGG
>NW_010178524.1:1475-11764 GCF_000695765.1 Mesitornis unicolor | reverse complement strand
GGAGCGGCTACCCCGAGCTGCGCCGTATCCGTTTCCCGCTACAAGCAGCGGAGCAAGGATTTACGGTGTAAACACAGCGTATTAAAACATCTAACCTTTGCTCGGATCACCTTCACCGATGTTTTTCTGTGTGTGTTAGCTTTTAAAAAAATAATACTCTCGGTCTTCCGAGCGCACAGAACATCTTAAAAGCTTCTCCGGGCCATCAATTATTCAGCCCCATTGAGGGAGCTATCAGTCCTAATGAATTGAGCCGGATGCATTCCCTCCCAGTGACTCGCCGAGATTGCGCCGCGCTCCCGTATCTGCCGTCCTCAGAGTTGTCGGGTCGTCTCTGCCCGTCGCCGGCGCGCTGTTTGCAGTAAATCATTTAGACAAACACAGCCACGCTGGGGACGGAGCTGGCCAATTGCCTTCCGCTGCCTCGCCAGGGTATTTACGGGCTGGATTTTACTCTGATCCCCCTCCCGTCCGCCACTTTCTTATTAGGAATCAGGTTAGCAGGAGAGTGCACCAAGCTGATTAGGGATGCTACCACTTGAGTAGCTAATGCTGCTCTCCAAGGCTTTGAGAAGGGAAATGGGATGTGGATAACCTGTCTGAGGGTGGTGTGGCGTGGTCCCTCTCCTCTCAGGTCTGCGGTGCAGCTTTCCTCGCCTCTACACAAAATCTGCATCCTGGGGGCCCTAGGACTTGGGTAGAGCAAATGTTGGTCTTCCCTGGGTGTACGGGACAGGCAGGGCTGGTGTGGAGCAACCATCCCTAGGGACGTGTATGTGGGGTTAAATAACGAGAGGTGCCGTAGGGGGATGCAGGATGCTGAAGTTCAGCTGAGGATCCGTATATTCTGGGAAGCAACCGCTAGCGAACCTTTCCGAGCCGGGATTTACTGCCGTGATTAGTGGCCGGTGGCAGGTGGAGGAAGGCAAGCGGGTGGAAGCGCGGTGCGGGCCGGCGGCCCAGACATCTTCATCCTGCCTGCAGCACGGCGGCCGAGATTTACGCCCGGCCCCGCTCGCTGCCTGCCTTATTTGCGCTGGCCATCAGCTAAAAGGCCTGCAGAGAAGCATTGCAATGGCCCTAGAAGACAGTGGGAGCTTGAGTGAATAAATATAAGTGCGAGGAGCACGGGACGGCGCGGAGCGCTGTAAAGCTTTTATTGCCACAAGTGCCTGGCGACCGCATTAAGTGCCACAAGTGAGTTACATTGCTCTTTCCGAGCACGCAGTAGTAAAAGCTTCACAGCTCCCCACAGGGAGCGGGGATGTGCCACGATGATGAACCCCTCCAGACCTTGGCTGCGGTGGTCGGGCTCCGTGGTGGACAGGGAGACCCTCGCATGGTGCCATCTCCTGCGTGAGAGAGCCTGGAGGAAGGAGAAGAGCAGTGGGGAGTGAACTGGGAAGGAGAGGGAAGCTGCAGGCTCCAGTTGCAGGGAGCGCTCCTTGCCAAGGGAGCCCACCCTTTTCCCGGGGAGCGGCCGGCGGGGCGTGTTCGGAGGATCCACAAGCCCGTCCCTGCTCTGCACTCGACTGCAGTGCATTCCCAATTAATTATTCATTAATTATGGAAAACAGGCAGCGCTGGCTCCCTGGCTCCCGGCGCCTTTTTCTGGTGGCCGGCGCAGGGACGGGCCGGCCCAGGGATGTGCGTGGTGGTGCAGGGAGATGCTGCTACACCCATTCAAGGGGGCAGTGTGTTTCTGCCGAGGGGACGATTGGCAGCCTGCTAATTTAATTATGGAGGCTGCGGAAAGAGGATCTCATCTACCAGGTGCTGAGCCTTGTTAAGCTAATTGTCTCCCTCTCTCCGCTTTCCTCCCCCTCCCACGTTGCCAGAGATGCTGCGGTTGCCTAATTAAGTTATCAGAAAGATAATGGCTGGTTCTGAATCCGGTGCCTTTAAGAAAAGCATCCATCTAATAACTGCTTCGCTGCGAGCAGATAGAAACGCTGAGGCGGGATTTCGGCTGGCGTGGGCCCGGGGGTGTGCCCGGGGCCTTCCTCAGGGCTTTCCCCAAAGCAGGGCCCGTGCTGCTCGGGACGTCGGTGTTTCCCCATCCCGCTCTTAGTGTGGTGGGAGATGTCTTCCTGCTGTCCTCTGCTCGGCAGCACCTTCCACTCTTCCCCGTGTTCCTGGTGGAAAACCAAAGCCTGCCTTAGTTTTTGGGCAGCCAATCTGGGGTAATTCTCTTCCCGGAGCAGCATCTCCCCCATCCCCGCTGTGGTCCATCCCTCCTGGATGAAGGCTTTCCCTGGGCGGGCTCTCCATCATTCTCTGCCTCTCCCGTCCACAGTCCCGCCGCTGATCCAGCCCTTCGAGTTCCCGCCGGCCTCCATCGGGCAGCTCCTCTACATCCCCTGCGTGGTCTCCTCCGGGGACATGCCCATCCACATCACCTGGAGGAAGGACGGCCACGTCATCCTCTCGGGCTCCGGCGTCACCATCGAGAGCAAGGAGTTCATGAGCTCCCTGCAGATCTCCAGCGTCTCCCTCAAGCACAATGGCAACTACACCTGCATCGCCAGCAACGACGCCGCCACCGTCAGCCGGGAGCGGCAGCTCATCGTGCGGGGTGAGTGCCATGGGGACGGCCCAGAGCCCTCCCCAGTGGGTGGATGGTGCCAAAGGGGTGGCACGGCCGGGAGAGACCCAAATTACAAGGCTGGAGGAAGACAGCAGTGCTCTGTGGCTGAAGGAGCAGTGCAGAAGCAGGCAGGGAGGGTGAAGAAGCAGGGCTGAGCCCAAGCAGCCGCGTGCCCATGGGCAGGAAGGAGCTGATGGGGTTTCTAGTACAGCATCGGTCTTTTTCTCTCGAATTACCCAGTGCCTCCTCGTTTTGTGGTCCAACCCAACAACCAAGACGGCATTTACGGCAAAGCCGGCGTGCTGAATTGCTCCGTTGACGGGTACCCCCCTCCGAAAGTCATGTGGAAACACGCTAAAGGTAGGGCTGAGCCGTGGTGCGGGTGGGGGAGAGTCCCCTGGGTGGCCACCCTGTACCTCGGCTGAGCGCTGTGTCCCCCCAGGAAGCGGCAACCCCCAGCAGTACCACCCCATCCCCCTGACGGGCCGCATCCAGATCCTGCCCAACAGCTCGCTGCTCATCCGCCACGTGCTGGAGGAGGACATCGGCTACTACCTCTGCCAGGCCAGCAACGGCGTGGGCACCGACATCAGCAAGTCCATGTTCCTCACCGTGAAGAGTGAGTACCCCGGGCCACCGTGAGGGCCACAGCAGGGGCTTGGGGAGCTGTGGGGTCCAGCCTGGCTCTGCCCCGGACACTGCGCATCCCCGTGATCGATGTGCAAGGCACGGGGAGGGCGTTGATTCCTCCCCTCCAGGGACCCGCTTCCCTTTTGCTATTAGACACACTTTGGCCTTATCAAAACCCGGCAATCAATCTACATCATACAGGAGGAAAGGAAATAGCTGGGCTAATTCGATAGGGGTGGGCTGGGAAGTGTTGTTAGACACCGTGTTTGAACTGCGTTTATTATTGGATTCCTCTCCCGTTGCTATCAGCAGAATACATAATCCCCAGCTCCTCTTTATTTGTTTTGATTGTGGCTGCTGGGAGCCATCAGACCTCAAAAAGGAGGTGATGGAGGGGACCTTGCTACTGCAGCAGCTCCTGTGTGTATCCAAAGGCCAAATTCTGCCCTGCCCATACAGGGAGGGACAATGGCAACCACCACCCCCTGCTTGTCCCCTGGGCAGGATGCTGGTGGGCAGAGGGGACGCTCAGCCTTCCCCGAGTGCCCCCGTGTCCAGGCGAGGGTCTCACACCCAGGGAATGAGTCGGGACAAGGCAGCCTCTCGCTGCCTCCCTTCCACAGCCAATGCTTGGTTTTCTGGCCCGGGCAGGCGCTTCTCTCCCCACCCAGCCTCTGCTTTCCTGGGTTTCTGCCCCCCTCCCTGTCAGCTGCTTAATTTATCCCCGCTGCCTGATGAATCAAAACGAGCGACTTCAAACAAGGCACTTCAATGAGGCGCAGGTACAAAGTCGAGGCGATTAATCCCGAGTGAGCGCGCAGAAGCCTGGGAGCCTGCACCGGCGCCGTGTCCCCGCTCTCTGCTGTAATTGCATCCCAGGACAGGTTGCTTGCTGACTTGAATAGCACATAACCTTATTATGCATGTGCTTTTACATTTCCCGGAGACCTCGCAGCCTTTGAAAAGGCTTGGATGAATAGGTAGACGAAGCGCCACAGCCAATTAAGCATTATATGGGGCTCTTTGTTTTGGTTCATTTTGGGGTTTTTGTTTGTTTGGCGAAATGTCAGGCCAATTAAAGCGAGATCAGCGCCGGCTTTCCTGGAAAGTCAGGCCGCTGCGGACGGAGTTAAATGAGAAGTTAATCAGAGCCCAAACACAGCGGCTGGCGGTGGGTCTGCGGGGGACAGCCCAGGTCCCCTTCCCTGATGCCACAGTGATGGGCTGAGGCTTTCCCGTTGCTTCCCAGTGTCTGGATTTCCCGTGCCCTTCCTTGCTTTGGAAGGAAACTCATTGAGGGGATTGCAGAGCGTAAGGTGTTGGATGCTGGAGCTGGAGCGTGCCCCCCAGGGGGGACGGCTCGCTGGGCTGGGCGCAGGTGAGGAGGCCACCAGCGCGTGATAAATGCCATTTAGCACATGGCTGGGCACATCCCTGGGTGTCGAGAGCACAGCGTGAGGGATGGACAGGACCCTCGGGGGGTCCCCACAGGTGGGCACATCCCTGGGTGTCGAGAGCACAGCGTGAGGGATGGACAGGACCCTTGGGGGGTCGAGTGGGGGACAGAGGGTGCTGCACCATGGACCTCCCCTGCACCGTGGGTCCGGCTCTGGGGTGGGAGAGGGGCACGTCGGGGGCGCAGGGACAGACGTATTTGGAAGTTGGCTGCTGTACGGCAAGAGCATAACTGATTGCTTCCATGCAATTTGAATTAATCTCATGCTTCAGGTGAAACTCAGCTAATCAGTGTAGAAAGGAAGCTGAAACGGGCGCAATCAAATTAACATCACAGAGCCGGCTCCAAACAAGAAAGAGGGGGGCGCGGGAGGCGGGCGCAGCCCTTGTCACCCTTGTCACCGTTCTCATTCGGTTGTCACCGGCGGCTGGGGGCCCAGCCCGGGATGCTGACACCTCCCTTTGTAGCCAGCCTTATCTCTGCCCGGCAGCGGGCCCGGGTGCTTGTTGGAGCCTTGTTAACAAGGCCCATGGATGCGGGGGAAGCACGAGTGGGTGCAGGAAGGGTTGGAGGCGAGCTCTTCTCCAGGGAAGCTGATGCTCTGGCAGGCAGGGACCAGCGTCACCGATGGCCTTGCACCCAGGAATTGGGGTATGGGAGAAGTCTCTGCAGCCCTCAGAGGGTCCCGTGGCCGGTCCTGGGTGATGCTGTCCCTCCACAAGCAGCAGAACCGCTCCAGGATGGGTATCGGGTACCGGGATGTAGGAGGTGACACCGCTGTGTCCTGGTCTGTGCAGCTGCGTGGGGTTTTCTCGTGGTTTGCTTTTCCGCTCCCCCTGCTCTGGGCTGCTTTGCCGCTCTCCTGGGGCCCAGGCAATTGAGAGAAGTCACTGTGTTTACATCCAAGGAGCTGCTTTTAATCAAACATCAATAAGTGCATTTCGGCAGAGCAGGGGCTGAAACGGAGCTCCTCTCCGGGGGCCGACGGTGCTGCCACGGGGCTGTCCTGCCCCTTTGGCCCCCGCGCACACCCCCTGTGCTGCAGCGGCCTCCAGATTGGGCTGAGTGAGGGCTGGATGCAGGGCAGCACCCCCATGGGCACCACTGTTCCCCAGCCACGGGGGTGCCTGCCCTGCACCCCACAAAACCGACCAGATCGCGAGGAAAGGTTTCCTCGGCTGTTAATTGAATTACATTGCCACAGAAAGCCGAGAAGTCGTAGCTCATTAGAGCCTCTTGTGTCCCATTATAACAGTGTGTGTTGCCTTTGCGGATCGTCATTATCATATATTACTGCGGGACTCGGCAGCGCTGTTTGTTTATGCATTACATTTTTTTCTGCTTACCCAGGCTGCCCCCAGCCCCTTCATCCTCCTGCGCCGTGACCGGGCTCGACTCTTCCCAGGACCAGCGGCCCCAGTGCCCGCGGTGGCAGCTTCGTGCTGGGGCTGCGGGCACTCGGCCTCGCTGCGTTGTCCCCAGGGCCATCCCTGATGGAGCAGCACCAGGATGTGCCCGCACTGGGTGCTGCAGCCCGCATGGGACAGTGATTGTGGTGTGGGACCACCCCACCGTGCTCGTTTGCATATTGGGGTGGCTATGGGGGAAAAAAATTACCAGTGCCCGCGGTGGCAGCTTCGTGCTGGGGCTGCGGGCACTCGGCCTCGCTGCGTTGTCCCCAGGGCCATCCCTGATGGAGCAGCACCAGGATGTGCCCGCACTGGGTGCTGCAGCCCGCATGGGACAGTGATTGTGGTGTGGGACCACCCCACCGTGCTCGTTTGCATATTGGGGTGGCTATGGGGGAAAAAAATTAAAAATATATATATGTGTGTGTATATCTGGCATCTGCAATGCAAAGGCAGCCTTGCTGATGTGAAATCGCACTCTATATTCTGCCCAGGTTTATACGAGTGAATTATGCAAATCTGTGATGGAAAACATTCTTCCTCTCATCCTCGGGAGTGTAAAACCTTAGTCAATAATTCATGCCCGCACGTCTCAGACTGGAGGCTTTCTCTTCATTATAGTGTGCGCTTGGTTATTTGTCTTTCACGTTTTATTGTCTACCCCGGTGTAATGCTATGCATTATAAAATTTATCTGCTTCATTATTTTATGATCCTGAGCTGTATAATGCAGCGAGATGATTCCGCTCCGGGCGGCGCGTCTCCCCATTGGGGTCTGTGGGTTGGCCAGGGCCGGGCGGCCCCCAGTCGTCCCTTGGGCGCACGGGTGACCCCCTGCCTCCCCACAGTCCCGGCCATGATCACCTCCCACCCCAACACCACCATCGCCATCAAGGGGCAGACCAAGGAGCTGAACTGCACCGCCCGGGGCGAGCGGCCCATCATCATCCGCTGGGAGAAGGGCGACACCGTCATCGACCCCGACCGCAACATGCGCTACGCCATCACCACCAAGGACAACGGCGACGAGGTCATCTCCACCCTCAAGGTGAGGGACGGGGTCTTGCCAAGCTGCTGGGGATTTGGCGGGCGATCAGCTCGGGCTGGGAGCAGGCTGCGGTACCAGGGGATGGCAGGGTCATGGTGCTTGGGGTCTGAAGTGGCTCCACTTCTCTTTCTAAAACATTTCTAGCTGAAACCAGCGGACCGCGGGGACTCGGTCTTCTTCTCCTGTCACGCCATCAACTCCTACGGCGAGGACAGAGGCTTGATCCAGCTCACAGTCCAAGGTATGTGCTTCCCCATGCACAAGGTCCTGCTCCTGGGGGGCTCTGTTCCACGTGATCCCTAACCTGCCCGTGTCCCCCCAAGAGCCCCCGGACCCGCCGGAGCTGGAGATCCGCGAGGTGAAAGCCCGGAGTATGAACTTGCGATGGACGCAGCGGTTTGACGGCAACAGCATCATCACCGGCTTCGATATCGAGTACAAGAACAAGTCGGGTAGGTGGTGGTGGCCTCCTGTCCCCATGGGGCTGGGGGCTGCGTCCCAGGGCCAGGCCATGCAGACAGGTGCAGGGCTGCCCCATCAGCACCGCCAAGGGAATATCCCGCATCCCTTTGATGAAGAAAGGAGAGCGCAGCGTTAATGAAATATGCTAATTTCTGTTGGATGGGAGCATTTGAAAGGGAATATTAAAAGAGATAATATTTGCGGAAAGCCAAACCTTGGCTGCACAACAGCGAGGAGGGGGCAAGCGACACCTCTCCAAGGGGGCCAGTGACAAAAGCCAGAGGCGCCTGGGGACTTAACCCACCTGAACACGGCCCCTTGGTACCACAGACCCCGGGATGGGGTTCGGCTGCTGCCTCTCCCCCCATCTCACTCCCCTGCTTTTCCAGATTCCTGGGACTTCAAGCAGTCCACGCGCAACATCTCCCCGACCATCAACCAGGCGAACATCGTGGACCTGCACCCGGCCTCGGTGTACAGCATCCGCATGTACTCCTTCAACAAGATCGGCCGCAGCGAGCCCAGCAAGGAGCTCACCATCAGCACGGAGGAAGCAGGTGTGGCTCCTGCTGGGCTGGGGGGCAGGGGTGGCAATGGGCAATGCAAAGCCCGAAGCTGGCTGTGGTAGGGCTCGTATGTTCCCAACGAGGAGGAAAACACGTGTTGATGCTTCCCAACACGCTCCTCTGGGTCTGTTTCTCCGCAGCTCCCGATGGGCCACCCATGGATGTCACCTTGCAGCCCATGACGTCCCAGAGCATCCAAGTCACCTGGAAGGTGAGCAGGGCCAGGGCTGTGTGTCCCTGGCCATGGGAAGGGGATACAAGGGCCAGGAAGGATTGGCCGGGCAATACGGAAACCCAAAGACCGGGTGTGCAGCAGGGCCCTTATGAATGATGTATTACGACAAGCTCATCATCTCATAGGATGTCTGCGGGGGGCCACGAGGAGAGGATAAATATGTAAACACTGAGATGCTGGGTTGCAAAACGTTTGAGCAAAGATCGATAAAATTTAGCATTGGATTTATTTTTCTAAAGGTGTGTAATGAAAAATAAAATTGATTATAAAGTTAGGACTTCGGAATGAACTGCTTAGTCAATAAATTTAGAGGTCCGGCTTCTCCCCCTTCCCCGTAAGTGCTGAGAAGCAGATGAATGGAAAATAAGATTCACTTGAAAGACAAGTCGCTTCGTTTTAAGAGTATTTCAATGAGATGGATCGCCCCGGCTTTGTAACATAAATTTGCAATCAACCCTATTGATTTCTCAGTGCTTCAGAAGAAATATTGTTAAGATTGATCTCGGCCTCCCTTGTACGTTTTTAAGGACTGGGGTTTTGAAAGGAGAGGTGGCTGGGGCAAGGGAGCCCTGTGTCCTTGTTGGGTGGTGTAGCCCTGTGTGACACCGCTCCATCCCGCACCCCCTGCTCCTCAGGCCCCCAAAAAGGAGCTGCAGAACGGGGTGATCCGTGGCTACCAGATCGGCTACCGGGAGAACAGCCCGGGCAGCAACGGGCAGTACAGCATCGTGGAGATGAAGGCCACGGGCGACAGCGAGGTCTACACGCTGGACAACCTGAAGAAGTTCGCCCAGTACGGGGTGGTGGTGCAGGCGTTCAACCGCGCCGGGACGGGGCCGTCGTCCAGCGAGATCAACGCCACCACGCTGGAGGATGGTGAGGATGTCCCCGTCACTGGGACGGGTCACGTTCCCTGCTCCTGAAGCCAAATCCCGCCTGGGGGCACTCCCAGCCCTTGCACCCTGGGCCGCGTTTGTGGCACGGTTAGAGGGACCTCAGTGTGCATTGACACACCGAGGCACCAGGGAGGTTTCCATCCGAGAAGGATCGCTGGTGGCCTCTGTCGTTTGAAAAAACAACGAGGAAAAAAAGTTGGGAAGTGTGTTTACTCAGCAGTTTTTCATACTTAATTAAGGCTCTCGTTAGCCTGTCAAACCGTGATCGTTTCCTGGCTGCATTAGCACTCCTCCTGGGGTATTCAAGGGCCCCTGTTTTAGCAGTAGTGTCTTTTCCGTAATTATATTACCTTCATTTTGTTCAAACGGACTATCTGTATTAGTTTATTATGCTCGGTCCCTAATTACATGGTGCTTATATTTTTGCACCTAAGTAATACGAAACAATAATAATTTTCAAAGAGGATCGTTACGGTGATGTATTATCATTTAAACGCTCATAAAAATTAGAGTTACCTCTTCTGGGGCAATGGGATCTCATTACCTCTCATCCAGCCAGCTCTTTGCTGAGAAGCACAGCGGGTCCTGGTGGCCTCCCTGTCCCCATCGGCTTGGGGGTTAAACGCAGTCTCGGTGGTCCAGGATGGGTAAAGCTGTGTTGGAGGCTGCGTTTTGGGGGTGAGCGGGGCTCGAGCAGCCAGGGCAGAGGGGCTGTGGTACAGTGGGGTCCCTGTGGGATGTGGCTCCTTCAACCTTGGCATCTCTGCATCCTCCTGCTGAGCATCCCCCATCTGTCCTCTCCTCAGTGCCCAGCCAGCCCCCCGAGAACGTGCGGGCCATCTCCATCACCTCGGACGTGGCCGTCATCTCCTGGTCGGAGCCCCCGCGCAGCACCCTCAACGGGGTGCTCAAGGGGTACCGGGTCATCTTCTGGTCCCTCTACATGGACGGAGGTGAGCGCTCGTGGGGCTGATGGGGGGACCCAGCCGGGGGGAGGCGTG